>NC_139385.1:5105000-5295000 GCF_054392235.1 Sus scrofa
CGTTTTAGGTTCGTCTGTGCTGACGGTCGGGTTGTCAGGTCGCGGAGCTCCTCCCACTCCTCAATCTACTGAGGATGCTTATCGTGAATGGATGGTCCAGTGTGTCCGTTGCGCTGATAGGATCACGTGGTTTCTCTCCTCTGGTCCATGCATGGGGTGAATTACACCGACTGCCTTTTCAAACGTTGAACCAGCCTTCTGACCCCAGGGTAAACCCCGCTTGGCGTTGGTGTATTCTTCTTTTTGTATGTTGCTGCCTTCGGTTTGCCCGTATTTTGCCAAGGATTTTTGTGTCCGCGTCCACGAGGGATTTTGATCTGCACACAAGAGCATGTCGTCACGGCCATTCAGATAGGACGACACCACAGAGCAGCCTGAAAGAAATCCCACCGTCCAAACACCAGGCTGCCTTTTTACTCTTACGCAGACGTTTCATTTTATTGACCTGGGGACGGGCAGGGAGCAGAGAACATTTAATGAGCCCTTGCAGTGGTAAGAGGTGAACGCTACTGCATGTGTTACCGCCTTTAATGAATGAATGGTCTTTTTAGGGCCCCACCAGCAGCATATGGAAATTTCCAGGCTAGGGGTTGAATCGGACCTGTAGCTGCCGGCCTACACCACAGCCACAACAACCAAGGGTCCAAGCTGTGTCTGCGGCCCATACCACAGCTCATGGCGATGCTGGATCCTTACCCCACCGAGTGGGGCCAGGGATTGAACCTGCGTCGTTGTGAATACTAGTCAGATTCATTGCCACTGAGCCACAGTGGGAACTCCTACCTCATTTAGTTTAGAGGGCACTTTTTTTTTTTTTTTCTTTTCCGTCCACTCTCAGGGCATGTGGACGTTCCTGGGCCTGGGGTCAAGTCCGAGCTGCAGCTGTGACCTCTGCCACAGCTGCAGCAATCCAGATCCCCAACCCACTGCGCCATAGGGGGAACTCCTCTCCCTTTATTCTTGTTAGGTATATGGCGGATATGTACGGTTTTCTCGTTTCAGGTAGAATACGCCGTCCTAAGGAACATCACAGAGCTGAGACGGATCTACAGCTTCTACAGCAGCCTGGGGTGTGATCCTTCTCTGGACAACACCTTTCTGATGACAAAGCTTCACTTCTGGAGGTTCCTAAAAGACTGCAAGCTGCATCACCACAAAATAACCCTTGCCGATATGGACAGGGTGCTGGGCGGTGAGTATTCCAGAGCCTTCACCTCTCTGGTCTCAAGAGTAGGGTAACATCCCATCACGTGAAACCAGCTGGGAAGGGCTGAGGGAGGGATGGGTGCTGGGAGGGGTGTTGCAGAAATCAGCTCTTGTCCTTAAAGTGTTTAAAAGGTAACGGAAGAGAGAATCTCATGAAATAACAGCAACAGTCAAAGACCATCCATGGCAGGGGTCAGCAAAGTGGGCCCCTGAGCCCCACTGTATGTTCTTATAAATAAAGTTTTATTGGAACACAGCCACGCTCATTGGTGGATGTCTTGTCTGGGGCTGTTTCTGCCTTACAACGTTGGCGCTGAGTGGCTGTGACAGAGGCTTCCTGGCCCACAAATACGTACCATCTAGCCCCTCACAGAGCCCTGATCTATGGTAGAAAAAACTCCAACATATTGTCAGGTCAGAAGCAGAGAGAGTCAGGGAGGGCTTGGAATAGCCTAGAAAAGGCTCTAGGTAACCTTGGGCTTAGGGTTGAAGTCAGCTTAAACCGTTCACGCAATAGGAATTCTCGCCGTGGCTCACCGGAAATGAATCTGACTAGGATCCACGAGGACACAGGTTTGATCCCTGGCCTCGCTCAGTGGGTTAAGGATCTGGCATTGCTATAGCTGTGGCGTAGGCTGGCAGCTACAGCTCTGATTCAGCTCCTAGCCTGGGAACCTCCATATGCCGTGGAAGTGGCCCTAAAAAGACAAAAAAAAAAAAAAAAAAAAAAAAAAAGAAGAATGAGGGAGAGGGAATTCCCTTGGTGGCGCAGCAGAAACAACTCAACTAGTATTCACGAGGATGTGGGTTCCATCCCTAACAAGCAAAAAAAAAAAAAAAAAGAGGTTCATGCAACAAATTTAACAGTTTGAGGGTTCTGTTTCTTTCAGCTGAATTCTGGGAGGCAGAACCGAAAGCCTCAAATTACCTACTTAAAAAATAAAATATGGGAGTTCCCGTCGTGGCGCAGTGGTTAACGAATCCGACTAGGAACCATGAGGTTGCGGGTTCGGTCCCTGCCTTTGCTCAGTGGGTTAATGATCTGGCGTTGCCGTGAGCTGTGGTGTAGGTTGCAGACGCGGCTCGGATCCTGCGTTGCTGTGGCTCTGGCGTAGGCCAGTGGCTACAGCTCCAATTTGACCCCTAGCCTGGGAACCTCCACATGCCGTGGGAGCGGCCCAAAGAAATAGCAAAAAGACAAAAAATAAAATAAAATATGAAAACTATTACCTATTTACTCCAAATTGAGACGTTTGAAACTCTCCTAGAACCCATTTGGAATGAATAGCATTAATAAAATGGGGGCTCAGAGCACCTCGAAAAACCCCAGGACATGGCGTCTCATAAGTCTTTTGTTAAGATAATCAGCCAGGTCTTTTTGAGGTGGATGTTTTTATGCTGTGTAGCGTGTTCCCCAGGAAATAACCTACTTCACTGTATGCAGCTGAATTGTGTACCAGGAGAAAACCAGCCAGAAGGTTCTAGAAAATACTGGGCATGCTCTCCACTGTTCTTCTTTTAGCCAACAACGACATACCCGTTGAAGACATTCATTCTCCATTCACGACAATACTTTTGAGGACATTTTTGACTTACATCCTGCAGCTGGCCCACCACATTCATCACAGAGAATACCAGTAAGTACTCCTCCTGGACGCGGGAGAGGAGGAGGTCTGAGGTAAGCGTTAGGATGGTTAAAGTGTCCCCCTTTCTTCCACAGTCATGATTATTCCTCAGACTCCTGAAATGAAGGGTTTGAAGCAACATTTACCGCAAATATTAACCACGAAACCATGAGAAACAATATTAAAATATGAAAACTGGAGTTCCCGTCCTGGCTCAGCGGGTTAAGACTCTGCCTAGCTTCCATGCAGACGTGGGTCTGATCCCTGGCCTCGCTCAGTGGGTTCAGGATCTGGCACTGCCATGAGCTGCAGTGTCGGTCACCAGTGGGGCTCGGATCCTGCATGGCTGTGGCTGTGAGGCAGGCCAGCAGCCAAAGCTCTGATTCCACTCCTAGCCTGGGAACTTCTGTATGCTGCAGGTGCAGCCCTTAAAAAGACAAAAAAACAAAACAAAAACAAAAACAAAAACAAACCCCCATGAAAACCCTTCTGATGTGGGTCAGATTTCAATTCTGCAAATAGCTCTCAAGGTTTTGTTCAGAAATAGCCATGACCACCTTTTCTGTAGACCAGAATTTCCTCTTTCTCAGAGCCAAATTGATAATTGTAGCTTATTTATTGATCGATCGGCTATGCGCACAGTGTACAGACGTTCCCCCGCCAGGGATCAAACCCCAGCCACAGCACTGACAAGGCTGGATCCCTAACCCACCGAGCCATAAGGGAACTCCGATATTGTATCTTTAAAAAAAAGGAGAGAACTTTTTATTTGTGAAATAACTTTAGATGTACAGGTGTGTTGCCAAATCAGAACAGAGAATTCCTATCCTCCTATTATCCAGCTTCCTCTAAGGACATCTTAGAGAACCGTGGCACGTAGAATTTAGGAAGTGACGTTACTGCAGCCCCAGTATGCAAATCACAGACTTTATTTAGTAAGATTTCCTGAGTGTTCCCACTGATGCCCCTTTTGTGGTCCAAGATTAAATCCAGGATGCCACCTTGCGTGTAGTTGTCACGTTTCTTCCGTTCTCTAGACCCCGTGATGGTTTCTTTGTCTTTCATGACCTTGACGCTTCTGAAGACTATCGGTCAGTTACTTTGTAAAAATGTCTCTCGATTTCGCTTTGCCGATGTCTTAGCATCATTACGTCGACGTTACGGGCTTGGGGGGAGAATGTCATCCCGTGAGGGGTACGTGGCATCCATCTGTCTTGCTGCTGGTGAGAATCACCTTGGTCACGCGGTTGAAGTGTGCCAGCCACGTCTCTCTCCTGCACACGTAGCCACTCCCTACTCCTTAGAAGCCAGTTCCCAAGTCTGCCCCACACTCGGGGAGAGGCAAGTCAGGTCGCACCTCCCGGAGGGACGCGTGACCACGCTGTCTTTTCTGATCGCAGAAGCAGAAGCCCATCGCTGTTTTTGTGTTTTACAAAACTCATGACGGAGAACATTCATCCCAACGCCTGCCGTGTGAGAGGTAAACACACACACACACACACACACACACACACACACACACGAAGCCAAAAGGATTAAATGGACCGAGATTGGTTCCCACACACAGTCGGAGAATTTTCATTGACGCCTTCCCTCCCCCACCCCTTGGTCACCACCAGTCTGTTCTCTGTGTCTGTGCGTCTGTTTCTGTTTCATAGAGACGTTCATGTGTCGTGTTTCTGATTCCACATATAAGTGATATCATAGAGTATTTCTCTTTATGACTTACGTCCCTTAGCATGAGACGCTCTAGTTGCATCCGTGTTGCTGTAAATGGTGTTATGTCATCCTTTTTTTTTTTTTTTTTTCGCTAAGTATAGGCTCTAATATATATGCACCACGTCTGCTTTATCCGCTCCTCTGTTGATGGACATTTAGGTTGTTGCCATGTTTTGGCTGTTGTGAGCACTGCTGGATGCATACAGGGGTGTATGTGTCTTTTCACATTGTAGTTTTGTCTGGGTTCATGCCCAGGAGTAGGATTGCTGGGTCGGACCGTAGTTCTGTATTTAGTTTTCTGGGCGGCCTCCATCCCGGTTTCCATCGCGGCTGCACCAATTTACTTTCCCACCAACAGTGTGGGAGGGTTCCCTTTTCTCCACACCCTCTCCAACATTTATTATGCGTAATGCGTATTAAGCTTTCCCAAACACAGTTGTGTAATAATCCTTTTCCGAATGCTTCCTTTTCCCACTCGATGTTTAGGCAATTTATTCTGTGGGGCACAGCGGACGCTCTGCTCTTTGAACTATGCTGACAGATGCTGGGAGATCTACACGCTTTACTGCAGACCACGTGCAGCCCCGCCCCATGAGCTCACGATGAAGACGAGACACTTCCTCTGGATGTTGAAGGTAGCGACTCCTGGTTGGTCATGGCTCCATATTTACAGGCATTCTCATTTTAACTTAAGGAAGGCTCAGCACTCTGGCTATGACATGTGAAAAATGAGGAGAAGACCTAGGATGAGTTTTCATAGCCTTTGGCAGAAGAGAGCAATTCCAGTGGCCTGTGGCAGTGGGAGGCAGAGCAACCAAAGCAGTGTCTATGCAGGGTGCTTCTCCGTGCGGGGGCAGGGGGTGCAGCGGGCGGGCCTCCAGCATCTTTGCCAAGCAGAGATCTTGCCATTTGAAGGAAGATGGCAGATGAACATCATTCAAGAAAATTGCTGTTCATCAAAACTGTAATTTCAGGAGTTCCCATCATGGCGAAGCAGAAACAAATCCAACTAGGTACCACGAGGTTGCGGGTTCGATCCCTGGCCTTGCTCAGTGGGTTAAGGATCCAGCGTTGCTGTGAGCTGTGGTGTAGGTCGCAGACGCGGCTCAGATCTGATGCTGTGGCTGTGGCTGTGGCTGTGGCTGGCGGCTACAGCTCCCATTTGACCCCTAGCCTGGGAACCTCCATGTGCTGTGGGTGCAGCCCTTAACAGCAAAAAACAAAACAAAAAACAATGAAGAAAGTAATTTTAAAAAATTTATTAGGTTGGAAATAGTGAGGACATCTATTTATATAATAGTCTCATATTTTTGGTACTGTTTCTTGCGTGACACTTTTTTCTTTGGCCATGCCCATGACATGTGGAAGTTCCTGGGCCAGGGATTGAACGTGAGCTATAGCAGTGACAATGCTGAATCCTTAACCACTAGGCCACCAGGGAATTCTTCATGACACGTTGAATTTATACTTGTGGGAAAATTATAAAACTAAAAGAAGTGGAGTTCCCACTGTGGCTCAGTGGGTTAAGGATCTGGTGATGCTACAGCTGTGGGAAAAAAAACCACAACTGAAAAACCAACCACAGTAGTTCTCATCGGGGCGCAGTGGTTAACAAATCCAACTAGGAACCATGAGGTTGCAGGTTCGGTCCCTGGCCTTGCTCAGTGGGTTAAGGATCCAGCATTGTTGTGAGCTGTGGGGTAGGTCTCAGACAGGGCTCGGATTCCACGTTACTGTGGCTGTGGTGTAGGCCGGCAGCTGCGGCTCCGATTCGACCCCTAGCCTGGGAACCTCCATATGCCGCGGGAGCAGCCCAAGAAATGGCAAAAAGACAAAAAAACAAAACAAAAAAAAACCCCACAAAAAAACCCCAAAACCAAAAAACTAAAAGAATTGAATACTAATGGGGGATAGTGATTTTAAACATTTGTGTCATATATAAATGAAAAACTGCTTTTACAAATTTTAATATATATATAGATGAGAAACTAGTATCAGGAGTTCCCGTCGTGTATCAGTGGAAAAGAGCCTGACTAGCAGTCCATGATGACGCAGGTTCGATCCCTGGCCTCACTCAGTGGGTTAAGGATCCGGCGTGGCTGTGAGCTGTGTTGTAGGTCGCAGACGCAGCTCGGATCTGGCGTTGCTGTGACTGTGGCGTAGGCTGGCGGCTACAGCGGATTCGACCCCCTAGCCTGGGAACCTCCATATGCTGCAGGTGCGGCCCTAAAAAGACCAAAACCAAAACTAGTATCAATAGGAAAATGGTTCTTTAAAAGTATGATTCGGGGGAGAATGCACATGATACAGATGTTTATTCACTTCCTCCCATCATCGTGGTCCCTTAAGAAATGAGGCTCTTTGTCCCTGTTGATTGATGGGTCACACATCAGGTTTTGGTGGCTGCAGCCTCAGAGAATTGATAACACGTGTTCCTTTCCCCTCCATCTTCCCATTAAAGTAGCTGTTAGAATTAGAAGCTTGATTGCATTGAGTAGTTGGTTTCTTCCTGATGAAGCTGCAGGCGGTTCTGGGTAATTCCTGTTGCCTCCCATCAGAGATGCTCTGTCCCCGCGATGCTGAGACAGACCAGTCACTCATATGCTGTCAGCAGAATCCCTCTCTTCGAATGTTCCCCGTAAGCCTTTCACTAGTGGTTCCAGGAGCCCTGATATTAGGCATTGCTAATATCCATTATTTCCTTAAGGGTCCCATGGTCGTAACTTTCGATTCTACCGACCCATCTGCCCTTATTAGCTGTGAATTCTATTTCAAGAAGAACTTTACCTGGTTGGCTATTTAATTACTGTGAAATACACAGCAAAGGGAGGATAGATGCTCACTTTTCCCCTGTATTTTCAGAGGAATGAGTCGATATTCCTAGCAGTTCTTCAAAGGTGACAAATGAACTTTTGAAAATATCATGATTAACTCCTGGATTTATACATATTTGATGTGGTTCAGTCCATTCTAGTCTTTGCCCTGCCACCCTGGTCAAATTGTCCCATATGAGGCCCGGAAGAATCTCTTCCATTTGGCACCTGTTACCCTGCATCTGTGGATTGACGAGGTCCATCCGTCAGTTTTGACAAAACTTCCGCTATTATTTCTTTAATCATTGCTTCGGAACCATTTTTTCACTCTGGGGCTCTCACTAAAGTATTTGAGACTTTATAACACATATCCTCTGTATCTCTTTTCTCTATTTTCTCTTTGTACAGCAGCTTTCACTCAGCATAATTATTTTTGAGATGCATCTGTGTCGTTGCATGGATAAAATAGTTTGTTATTGCTGATCCCGTTCCACTTGGTGGGTGTATCATGATTTGTTTGTCTACCTTCCAGTGGACATGTGGGGTCCTTACAGCGTGTGGCTATAATGAATAAAGAGAGTGTGCACTGTTGTATCCAGGTGTTTCTGTGCACGTGGTTATCATTCCTCTGGGATAAATGCCAGATTGCAGTTTTTGAATTACGTAGAGCATATGTGTTTAATTAAAAAAAAAAAACGCCTATTTTTTAGAGTGGCTGGACCATTTTGTATTCCCACCAGCATGATATGTCAATATTTCTTTTAGTTGGTATATTTAGACCATGTCCATATAATGTAATTGCTATGTTAGGTGTAAAGTCTGCCATTTAACTTTTTGAATTTTGTTTATTCTGTTTTTAGTTTTCTTTTTCCTGTCTTTCTGTGGGTTACTTGAACAATTTTTTTTTAGAATTTCATTTTGGTTGATCTAATAGTGTTTTTTGGAGTATATATCTGTAAATAGATTGTGGTGTCATCGTTTGACCAATTTGAGTGCAGTAGAGAAACCTTATGTACATCTGTCTGCCCCCTACCGTTTAAAACATAACCGACATTTCCACTACATAAATTTATATCCACATCAGACGTTGTTAGAATTTTTGCTTCAACTGTCAAACATCAGTTTATGAAACTCAAGAGGAAAAGAAAAGTATATTGTGCTGACCCATATTTTTTCTTAGCGTAGTCTTCCTGAAGTTCCTAGATTCCTTATCAGTTCCTTTCTCTTTAGAGAATGTTCTCCAGCTTTTAAGGCAGATCTGCTAGGAACAAATTCTTAATTTGCCTTCCTCTGATAATGTCTTGAATTTGCCCACAGTCCTGAGGGTGTTTTCTCTGCCTAGAACATGCTGAGTTGACTGCCCTCTTTCAGGGCTTGAAAAAGGCGGTGCCACTTCCTGCTGGCTTCCATGGTTTCTCATGAGAAATCTGCTGTCATGTGAATTTTCTCCACTGTAGGAAGGTGTAGTTTCACTGTCGTTTCTTTCCAGATTTTTCTCTTTGTCTTTAGTTTTCAGAAGTTTGACTAAGATGTGAATTGGTGGGAATTTCTTTGGGCTTATCTTATGTGGGATTCAGTCACATTCTTAGATTGGTAGGTTTGTGTTTCTACCAAATTTAAGAAGTTTTCAAGGGTTGTCTTGTGGTGCAGCAGGTTAAGGTTCTGGTCTCACTGCAGGGGCTTGGGTCACTGCTGTGGCCTGGGTTCAGTCCCTGGCTTGAGACCTTCCACATGTCTTGGGTGAGGCCAAAAAAAAAAAAAAAAAAAAAAAGAGTTTTCAGCCTCTATTTATTCATGCAATTTTTCAGCTCCAACTTCTCTCTCCTTTCCTTCTATGACTGATAATATAAAGGCTAGATCTTTTGTTATAGACCCATGAGTCCCTGAGTCTCTGTTTAATTTTATTTTTCAGTCTATTTTCTCTCTATTATTCAGATTGGATACTTTCTATTACTCCATTTTCAAGTTCAGGGATTCTTTCTCCTGTCCCTTTCTTTATGCTTTTGAGCCCATCTATTGAGTGTTTAATTTA
The DNA here is from genome assembly GCF_054392235.1 of Sus scrofa. Taxonomy (NCBI): domain Eukaryota; kingdom Metazoa; phylum Chordata; class Mammalia; order Artiodactyla; family Suidae; genus Sus; species Sus scrofa. The sequence continues at coordinate 5,114,396 of NC_139385.1, forward strand.
ATTATTACAGTGTGCAGTTCTAAAATTTCCGTTTGATTATTTCTTGCATTCATTTACTGAGACTTTCCTTTTTCCCCTTTTGTTTCAAGCATGTTTGTAATGGCTCATTCAAACATTTTAATTAAAATAGTTGTCAATTAATTCTATTATCTTTGCCATCTTGGTGCTGGCATCTGTTCGTTGTCTTTATTCATTCAGTTTGAGATCTTCCTGGTTCTCGGCATGATAAGCCAGTGTGACTTTTCTATTTGAAACTTGAACATGTGTTATGAGACTCTGACCTATTTAAATGTTTTTGCTGACTTTTGATGAAGTCTAATTTATCTAATTTTTCTTTTGTCACTTGTGCTCTTGGTATCATGTCTAAGAATCCATCGCCAATCCAAGATGACGAAGATTAACTGTTAGGTTTTCTTTTGCAATGTATATTTTTATCTCTTACTTTCAGGTCTTTGATCCATTTTGAAGTAGTTTTTGTATATGGTATGAGGTAGGGGTCCAACTTAACTCTTTGGTATGTGGATACCCAGCTGTCCCAGCACCATCTGTTGGAAAGATTCTTTTTTCCTCCATTGAATAGTCTTGGCATCCTTGTCAAAAAATTGACCTTAGGAGTTCCTGTCGTAGTGCAGTGGTTAATGAATCTTGAGGTTGCAGGTTCGATCCCTACCCTTGCCCAGTGGGTTAAGGATCCGGCATTGCCGTAGCTGTGGTGTAGATTGCAGGCACGGCTCAGATCCTGCGTTGCTGTGGCTCTGGCTTAGGCTGGCGGCTACAGCTCCGATTTGACCCCTAGCCTGGGAACCTCCATTCGCCGCGGGAGTGGCCCTAGAAAAGGCAAAAAGACAAAAAAAAAATTGACCATAGATATATGGCTTTATTTCTGGAATCTCAATTCTATTTTACTTATCTGTATGTTTTATTCTTACTGTCTCGATTACTCTCGCTTCTCCATCATTTTCATGTAACCTTTTCCCCTTGCTAAAATATCTTGCAGTCTGCTTTTATCCTTATTTTGAAACTTCACAGTGATAGAGCTTTGGTATTTGTCATTTAAAACATTTATTATGTGAGCTAACACTGGAAACATATGTCCTTTAGTACTGCAAAGTGCTCTTGTATTACTTGTTCAGATTTTCTGCCTTCCATTTTCTCCATCCTCTTTTTCTGGAACATGGGGATCAACTCTGGACCAATTTCATTTCATTTCAGTCTTGTCTCTCTGACCATCCGTATCCTTGTCACTATTTATTCTCCTTTAGGAGGGATTTCCTCTGTTATCTCTTCCCTTCTTTTTGAATTTCTATTATATTTCTAATCCTTTATTTCCCCTTTTTGTTTTTTTTCTTTTTTTATTTATGTAATGATTTTAATTTTTTCCATTATAGCTGGCTTACAGTGTCCTGTCAATTTTCTACTGTACAGCAAGGTGACCCAGTTACACATACATGTATACATTCTTTTTTCTCACATTATCATGCTCCATCATAAGTGACTAGACATAGTCCCCCTTTTTTAAGCACTCTGTTTTTTAAATTTATTTTTAAATTTTCATTAAAGTATAGTTGATTTACAGTGCTCCTCCAATCTCTGTTATACAGCAAAGTGACCCAGCTGCCTATACACTCCCATTATTTTTTTTTTCATTTTCCATCATGTTCTAACCCAGGAGACAGTACACAGTTCCCTGTACTGCATAGTAGGACCCCATCACCCATCCATTCTAAACATAATAGTTTCCATCTACCAACCCCAGAATCCCTGTCAGCACTCCCCTCGCCCTCCCACCCCCAAAGTCCCATTTGGCACCCCCACCCCCACAAGTCTGCTCTCCATGTCCATGATGTGTTTCTGTTTTGTCGATCATTTGCATCATATTTTAGGTTTTACATATAAGTGATAGGATATGGTGTTTCTTTCTCTTTCTGACTTCACGTAGTATGAGAGTCTCTAGTTCTATCTTTGTTGCTGCAAATGGCATTATTTTGTCCTTTTTTATGGCTGAGTAGTATTCCATTGTGTATATGTACCACATCTTAATCTATTCATCTGTTGCTGCTTTGTTTTTAGACCTGGATGAATATTTCTTAGTCCACTGAAGAAATGAATGATGTGGGGGTGCCAAATGGGACTTTTTTCTCTGCTCTCACTTTGCCTCTGTTCCCTCTAAGTCCTGCTCTCCTTCCGCACCCATGTTGGCTTTGTTCTCTGGCTTTTATATTAAGGCTTCCCCTATAATATGTATGGAACCTTGGCTGTCCATTCAGAGGTGGGACTGTGGCGCTCTAAGCCTGATCCGAAGCTCTTGTGGATGGGTGGCCCTTGTCAAAGATTAGGTTTCCCTGTGGAATAACCAAGCAGGAAATTGCCCCACCGGCTGCAGACATGGTTCAGATCCCACGTTGCTAGGGCTGTGGTGTATGCCGGCGGTTGCAGCTTCAATTTGACCCCTAACCTGGGAACTTCCATATTCCACATGTGCGGCCCTAAAAAGAAAAAAAGTTAAAATTTAAAAAACCAAACACACCGAAAGGGCTGCCGCCTTCCTGAGTTCCAACTGGACTTGCCTTGTCTCTTGACCCCCCGAGCTCTGGTCCTTGTTCTCCTGAGGCCCCCAGGGCAGCACTTTCCCACCTGTCCAACCGTGCTGGGATCTCCCGTCTGGGTCGTCTCCTCTCCCATTCTCTCTGTCCTACGCTGATACCTCAGAATTCTTTCCCGTGATCAGCCAGGGGTTAGGGAAGGAGTGGACAGGTAAATGGCAGGGTTAATCCAGAAGGCTTTCCAAAGCGGCTCGTTTTAAAGACATTTGCTTCCGGAGCACTTCCTTAAAGTGGACTGAAGTAAGTTGAAGTTGGAGATCCCTAGCTGTTGGTAATTCTGGCCATTCTGGTTTGACTGTTTGCTTCCTTTACAGACCTTCAAAATGATAAATAAGGAATTAACGGCAACCAAATTCGTGGAGGTCCTAGCAGAGGATAATCCTTTCATGCACGACGGAATTGACAGCAACTTTGAACTTGAGGTTCGTAAAGAGGCCTCACAAATGGTACAGATGCAATTCAGGCTGTTGGTCTGGCCTCAGATACCAGTGGCGCCAGCACGGCCCCCTCCGAGTCCACGTCTGACCCCCGCGTCACAGCATGTCCTTGCTGTCCCCACCTCAGTGCAGTGGTCCTTGCTGTTGTCCCACCTCCCGGCCTCGCTTGGTTTAGACAACACATTTCCCACCCACGGTTCTGAAAGCTGGCGGTCAGAAATCGGGGTGCTGGTGCAGCTGGTTCCTCCTGCGGGCGGTGGGGGAGGGGTGGTCCCCTGGCTGATGGTGGCCGCCTTCTCCCTGGGTCTCTTCACACTGCCTCCTGTGTTGGTCTCGGTGCCCGAATTTCCCCCTTCTTCTAAGGTCAGCGGCCACCCTGGATCAGGACCCCCCCCCCCAGCCCCAGTGGGCTCCCTTGAGCTGGATTATGTGTCCATCTGAGGATCCTGGGAGTTAGGACGCCAGCTCTTCTTTGGGAGACGCAATCCAACCCCTAACAGTCTCCCCTTCATCCCCCCCTGCCCCCCCCAACCCCCCCATTCCCATCCTCCCGACATACGACTCAATTCAGCATCCCAGGGATCCGGCGTCGCCTCGGGCTCCGCGTCACCCCCACCTCTGTGCTGCCCCTCGAGCACCCTGCGCCCCCCCCCCCCAACTGAAGTTCCCTTTCGGATCTCTACCCAGACTGCATCCTGAACAAAGGCTTGGGGCCGACTTTCTCTAGGTGACAGGCAAAACGAGAAGCCGGGACACCAAGCGTATGCTGGCGGTGCACACTTAAGGCAAAAATATTCACTCACCTGACATTTCCAGAACACCGATGGTGTCGGGGGTGTGGCGTCTGAGGTCTGCTCTCTGCGGGGAGAGAAAGATGCAGGAACAACATGAACAGAAGCGCTAAGAAGAAATCCAAATGCCTGCTCTAGGGCATGTGTCCCATGGACGTTTCGTGTCACTGCCAGGCAGTGGCCGCTGGTCCCTGGGTGGGGCAGGGACTCAGAAGCCTGTGCATTTACCTAAGCAAACAGCTACGTCCCAGCCGCCACCTCCTGTACTAAGCAGGTGTCTCATTTTCCCAACCTGACCCGTCCCTGGGAGGGTCTCCGCAAACCATTAGCCCAGGGACGTGTGGCTACAGGGACGCTCACCAGAGCCCTGGAAGCCGGTGGAGGCCAGTCCGGGGCCTCTGCTCAGATGAGTGGGCCTTCTGGCTCCGATGCAAGGGGTTCTGGGTTCAGGCCTGACCGGCGTGACAGGTGGGTGGTCCAAGTCCGAGCAAGCCTCCCCTGCAGAGACAGGCCCATGTGGCCGGGCTCATGGACGGTGGGGGGCACAGCAGCAGAGGGGGTGACACTTGTCACTAGGGGTTACGGGGGGGGGGCACTTCTCTAGTTGTTCAAGAAAGAAAAGGCTTTTGAAAATGACTGCAGTCAGTTAATACAAAATGAAATTGTTTCCTTCAAATAGAAAAATGATTTACAAACCTAGTGAGAACATACATCCTAACTGATTTTTACTATTCAATAAATAATTTTATTGTAAGCTGATGTGTAGTGTTAACTTCTGTACAGCAACGTGACTCAGTTACACATACATACACATGTCTGTATTTCTTCATCTAATAGATCTTGTTAAATGCTGCCGTTTTTATCGCGGACGGGTGAGCAGCCACGATGCCTGAGTGTTGAATGAGGTGGTACTTTCTGCAGAACAGACACAAACACCCAGAGGACTCGGGACCACCTCGAGGTACTCAGGATGAGTAAGGTCCTTTGTATCTTCCTCTATTTCAGCTGGTTTTCCTGGAATTCTTTGAAGCTCTGTTAAGCTTCGCATTCATCATTGTGGCTGACCAAGCGTCTAAATCCTGTGTCACTTCTCCAAATGATGACCTGCCTGGAAACAAACTTGGAAGCACTTTCCTAATGGAAAACCAGGTAGCAGTTAATACCTTAGACTTTAGAGCGTAGGGGGGATGGTTTTATTCTGGCGCGGTTAAACTGTCAGCAAAACTACCTTGGGCCTTCATAGCCCTTCAGAAAATAACTTAAGACTTAACAAATCATTGAAGACTTTTCACATTTGGGAAGGCGTGTGTTGTCTTTGTTCTTAAGTGGGGAAGAATGTTTCCTGGCCATGGCAGGAGATCCATCTGCAGTGGTTTTGTTTTTTCCCTTGTAGGGCCACACCTGAGGCATGTGGAGCTTCCCAGGCTAGGGGTTGAATTGGAGCCACAGCTGCTGGCCTGCACCACAGTCACAGCAGTGCAGGGTCTGAGCCGCATCTGCGACCTACACCATAGCTCACGGCAACATCAGGTCCTTAACCCACTGAGCAAGGCCAGGGATCGAACCCAAGTCCTCATGGATACTAGTCAGGATCTTAACTGATGAGCCAGGATGGGAGCTCCCACCTGAGGTGCTTTGTTGTGAAACGTTTCATCAGCCCATGATCTAGTGTTTACAAAAGCAGGGAGGCCGAGGAACAGCTTCTGCAGGATGCTGGGGCCCTGCTCTCGGTGCTGGACAGAGGGTTCACGGCGAGGCCTCTGGGGAGCAGGGACATGAGGGCAGTGACCAGAGGATCCAGGGGCGGGATCACATTGAGACATTGAGCAGGGCTTTCAGGTTTGTGGGCGGGAAGGATTCCTGATTGTCAAGCCCTTCCTGTGGGGCCCCAGAAGCCCCAGCTGGGAAACTCAAGGAGTCTTCCTGCCGTTTATCGCTAAGGGGCAACTCTGACCCCTCATGCCAGAGCTTCGGGTTCAGCCTCAGCAGTGCGCAGAGCAGCCCGTCAGCCTGATATGCCTCCTCCAGGCCACGGGGAGCCTGGTCAAGGCCACAGGCTGGGTCTGGGCTCTGCTCGGAAGGAATTCATCCTTGATCGCACGGATGGCAGCACCACGGACTCCAGGGACCAAAGACGAGCCCTCTGGCCCAGGGGACATCCTCAGAAACCTTCAGGAAAGGTCACTTCTGGTTTTCAATCTGGGACCCCCCATCTGTCAAGATAAACTAAGATCTTGGAGTTCCCATCGTGGCACAGTGGAAACGAATCCAACTAGGAACCATGAGGTTGCAGGTTCGATCTCTGGCCTTGCTCTGTGGGTTCAGGATCCGGTGTTGCCGTGAGCTGTGGTGTAGGTCGCAGACGCAGCTCGGATCCTGCGTTGCTGTGGCTGTGGCTGTGGCTGTGGCTGGCAGCTGCAGCTCCAATTGGACCCCTAGCCTGGGAACCTCCATATGCTGCAGGTGCAGCCCTGAAAAGACAAAAGACGAAAAACAAAACAAAACAAAACAAAAAATGAACAAGTCCTATTTTCACCATATGCTGGAGAATAATGAGCCGGCAGTGAGATAACTCGTGGTACCTGCCGACAACACGAACTGAAATAATTGCACTGGGTGAAAGTAGCTCAACACCACAGGACCACACACCGTTGTCATTCTAGAAAGTGCAGAGATGAGTCGTTGCCCGAGGGTGGGGGATGGGGTGGTGGCGATTCACTGTCTGGGGCATTGGTTCCACAGTGTAGACTCGTCAAAACTCAGCCTCCTAGCACACTTGATGTGCAGTTTATTGTAAATCACTCACACCGCGTTAACATGGTGTGCGCGTGGGTGAGTGTCTCCCTGGGAACCGGAAGTCCTCTCGTTTGTCCTTGATCAGAACACCCAGAACAGGAGTCCAAGTGCCGTGACGAGCCGGGATTCCGACGTTCAGTTCAGCAGCACCAAGTCCTCGTCCAGCAAGCTAGGACCCCTGCTTGATATCAGCAAAATAAGGCAATCGGAGGTCTGTATTCACAAAGAGCCATGTTCCGAGGCCCTAGTGTCCCCCGCTGCTGTGCACCTGCTCTGTGGCGAGGGCGCCTCCGTGTGCCAGGGGTGTAGCGGGGCCAGAAAGCCCGTCCTCTTGTGGGCCTCACGTTCTGGGGAAGACGGGGAGGTGGTGACAGCCAAGGGCAGTAGGAGCCCAGGCTGGTGGGGTGTTGGCCAGGTGCCCGCGCTTCCCGGGTGTTGGCTTGTTTAAGCCCAAATGACCTCAGGTGCTGTTACGGCTCCAGGGGCGAGCTGAGGCACAGAGAGGTTGAGCAAGTTGCCCGCAGATCCACAGCACCACAGAACTGCTAGGTGGAGGGGCTGGGGGTTTGTATGCAGGCAGCTTGACGCCAGAACCCACACCTGGTGGCGCGAGGTGACACCTCCCACACTTCGGAGGCATCAGTGATGCAGTGGGAAGCAGGGCAGGCAGGTGACAGGGAGGGCGCCAAGGGAAGGCCTTGGAGGACAGGACATCTGAGCACTCCTGGCAGCCACTGGGAGGAAGGCTGTCCGGTGCCGAGGCCCCAAGGCGGGAAGGGTGGCTGGAAGGGACGTGTGGCAGCGGCGTCGCCACATCTGAGAGGCCCAGGGAGATGGACCAAGTGGGGCAGCGCCCGGCCGACCAAGGCCCCCGAGCAGATGGCCAGTGGTCTCAGGATGGCTGTGCTCTCGACGAACCGGAAGGAAGCTCTTGGAATTATCTGAAGGTATTTCGAAGGCTGTGGAGTTTGAGAGGAAAAGAGAAAGCAGAGCCGATTCTGTGATTTTTGGCCCGAACTGGAAGGTCAGAGTTAAATAAATAGCTGCCATTTATCTAGAGCTGGGGGGAGATAAGGTTTGGGGGTAAAAGCAAGGGGTTGGTTTTAGACGTGTCAGACTTAAGGTGCCCGATGAAACATTCAAGTGGTGACAGCAAGTGGCAGTTGGAGACAAAGTCTGGGGTTCAAAGGTGACAGCAAGCTGGAGGCAAATGTGGCCGTAAATAGCATATATACGGTAATGAAAGCTACTAATAGAGAGATTAACAAATGCTTTCCCAATAGACCCTCAGAAGATTTTCTAGTCTTTGGTTTCTTGGGCTATCCTTTCAGTAGATACAATAGCTCTGTTACTCATTTCCTTAATAGGAAAAATATACAGGTTAAAAATCATCAAATTAGCATAAAGGTAACGGTCTCATTTATTAATGCAGAAAATTAGTTTTAGGAGCTCCCACTGTGGCTCAGTGGTAATGAACCCAACGAGTAACCGTGAAGATGTGGGTTCGATCCCTGGCCTCGCTCAGTGGGTTGGAGGTCTGGTGTTGCCATGAGCTGTGGTGTAGGTCACAGATGTGGCTCAGATCTGGTGTTGCTGTGGCTGTGGTGTAGGTCACAGATGTGGCTCAGATCTGGTGTTGCTGTGGCTGTGGTGTAGGCTGGCAGCTGCAGCTCCAATTGGATCCCCAGCCTGGGAACTTCCATATGCCATGGGTGTGGCCCCCAAAGGCAAAAATAAATAAAATAAATAAATAAATAAATCAGTTTTATTCCAAAATGATGCAGATGTCATATTTTGCTGTATGCTTTTTTTCTTTTTACATAAAAGCCCAAGATCAAGAAGTCTCTAAGTGATGGAAGAACGTCCAAAATGAATTTTAAATCTCTAGGAAAAGGGCTAACCTTTCTTTTATCTCAAAATGGTGAGTGTTTTAATTAGACAACATTAATATTTGTAAACTGCTGCTTATGAATCATATAACGGTTATAAAAATGTACAACCATCTTTTAAAAAATAAAATTAAGCTGATGTCGCTGTTTCCACTTCTGCCTCCTGGCGTGACAGCATTCACTTTTCAAGGCATTGATCTTTTTCCTTGTATTCTTCCCACTCTTATTAGATAGAACTGACATTCAGTGCTGTATAACTTTAAGGGGTATAGCCATAATGAGTTGACTTAACACACTGTGAAATGATTACCAACCACAATGCTTTTAGTTACCATCCCTTTCATAAATACAAAAAAAATTTTCCTTGTGATGAGAACTCTTAGGATTTACTCTCAACAGCTTCCATATGTAATACACAGCAGTGTCAGCTGCAGTTGTCATGTCATACCTTGATAACATCTCTGGGACTTATTTATCTTAGAACAGGAATTTTGTGCCTTTTGACCAACTTTATCCAATTCCCCTCCCCTCTTCTCCTTCCTCTGGAAACCACATATCTCTTTTTCTATGTTTTTATTTTTTTCGATTCCACCTATCAGTGAGATCATGCAGTGTTGGTATTTCTTTGTCTGACTTATTCCACGTAGCATAATATCCTCAAGGTCCATCCATGGTATTGCAAATGGCAGTGTTTCCTCCTTTTTATGGCTGAGTAATATTCCACTGTATATATAGGCCACTACTTCTCTATCCATTCCTTTGTTGATGGACACTTAGGTTGTTTCCATGTCTTGGCTACTGTAAAAACGCTGCTCTAAACATAGGGGTGCAGCTATCTCTTTGACATAGTATTTTTACTTCCTTTGGATATATTCCCAGAAGTGGATCATATGGTAATTCTGTTGTTCTTCTCATTTTTCTTTTTTGAGGAACCCACACTGTTTTCAATAGTGCCTGTACCAATTTACAATCCCATGAAAAGGGTTTAAGGCTTCCCTTTTTTCCATATCCGTGCCAGCATTTCTCTCGTCTTCCCCCCCCCCTTTTCTCTTTTAGGGTGCTCCTGCTGCATATGCAGGTTCCCAGGCTAGGGGTTGAATCGGAGCTGTAGCCACTGGCCTATGCCACAGCCACAGCAATGCCAGATTCAAGCTGTGTCTGCAGCCTACACCACAGCTCATGGCAATGCTGGATCCTTAACCCACTGAGCGAGGCCAGGGATCGAACCTGCGTCCTCATGGATACTAGTCAGATTCATTTCTGCTGAGCCACGACGGGAACTCTCGTCTTTTTGATGCAAGCCATTGTGACAGGTGAGGTGATGACTCCTTTTGATTTTGGTGACATTTCCCTGAGGATTAGCAATGTCAAGCACCTCTTTAGGAACCTGTCGGCAGCTTATCCATCTTCTTTGGGAAAAGGTCTCTTCGGGTCATTTGTCCATTTTTAAATTGGATTACCATTTTTCCTACTGAGTTGTATGAGTTTTTTTTGTATGTTTTGAACATTGAGCCCTTATCTGATAAAAAATTATTTGCAAATATTTCTCCCCATTCCTTGGGTTGTGTTTTTAGTTCGTTGTTTCTTTTGCTATGTGTTAGATTTTGTTTGATATAATCCCACTTTTTATTTTTGATCTTGTTGCTTGTGCTTTAGGTGTCATATCCAAAAAATCCTTGTTGAAACCTATGTCAAGGAACTTTTTTTTTCTATGTTTTTACCCCTAGTTGTTTTATGGTTTCTGGTCTTACATTTAAATCTTTAAACCATTTCAAGGTAATTTTGTGAGTGGTGTAAAATAGGGGTTTAGTTTCATTCTTTTACTCCCAGCACCATGGAGTTCCTGTGGTGGCACAGCGGAAATTAATCTGACTAGGAACCATGAGATTGTGGGTTCGATTCCTGGTCTCACTCAGTGGATTAAGGATCCGATGTTGCTGTGAGCTGTGATGTAGGTCGCAGATGCGGCTTGGATCTGATGTTGCTATGGCTGTGGTATAGGCTGGCAGCTGTAGCTCTGATGGGACCCCTCGCCTGGGAACCTCCATATGCTGCGGGTGTGGCCCTGAAAAGCAAAAAAATAATTTAAAAAATTCCCAACACCATTTATTGAAGGGACTGTCTTTTGTCCATTGAATTTTCTTGGCTCCCTTGTTACATTTTAGTGGACTATATATGTGGGAGTTTAATTCTGGGCTCTTGGTTCTGTTCCATTGGCCTATATGTCTGTTTTCAAGCCAGTACCATACTGTTTTGATCATTATAACTTTATAATATAGCTTGAAATCAGGAAGTGTGATGCCTCCCACTTTGCTGATCTTTCTCATGATTGCTTTGGCTATTCGGCGTCTTTTGCGGGTCCATATAAATTTGAGCATTGTCTCCCATTTCTATAAAAATTAAGACCTGAATCTTGATGGGGATCTCATTGATTCTGTAGATAGCTTTTGTTGGTATTGACATTTTAACAATATTAATTCTTCCAATCCATGAACACAGGGTACCTTTCCATTTATATGTGTATTTTCCTTTATCACTATCTTACAGTGCTCAGAGTAGAGTTTTTTCACCTCCTCCATTAAGTTGTTTTTGATGGTATTGTAAATGGGACAGTTTTCTTTTTCAGATAATTCCTCTTTACTGTATAGAATCGTCTAGAGTACAGAAAAAGCTGTATAGAAATAATTTTTTATGTTAAAATCTTGTATCCTGCAACATTACTGACCTCCTTGATTAGATCTCATGGGTTTTTTTTTTGGTAGAGTCAAAGTATATAAAACCACATCATCTGTAAATAGAGACAATTTTTCTTCTTCTTTTCCAATTCTGATGCCTCTTTCATCTTTTTCTTGCCTGACTGCTCTGGCTAGGACTTCCAGTGCTGTGTTGAAAAGCAGTGGTAAGAACAGGCACCCTTGTCTTATTCCTGATTTTAGAGGAAAAGCTTTCAAACTTTCACCATTGAGTATGACGTTAGCTGTGGGCTTGTCGTATAGATGGCCTTTATTATGTTGAGGTAAGTTCCCTCTGTTTCTAATTTGGTATGAGGTTTTTTTTTTTTGGTGTTGTTGTTGTTTAATGATGAATAATGTTGAATTTTTCAAATGCCTTTCCTGCATCTATTGAGATGATCATGTGTTTTTTTTCCTTTCCATTCTATTAATGTGACATATGACACTAATTTGCATATGTTGAACCATCCTTACATCCTAGAGATAAATCTCACTCAGTCATGGTGAATAAACCTTTTAATGGGCTGATGAATTTGGTTTGCTAGTATTTTACTGAGAATTTTTGCAGGTATATTTATCAGAGATATTGGCCTGTATTTTCTTTTCTAGTAGCTTTGGTGTCAGGTGATGCTGACCTTGTGAAATGAATTTGAGAGTGCGCTCTTCTTCAATTTTCTGGAATAGTTTGAGAAAGAGTGGCATTAATTCTCCTTTAAGTGTTTGGTAAAGTTCAGTGAAGACATCTGTTCAGTGCTTTTCTTTGTTGGGAGATTTGATTCAATCTCCTTCACATTTTGTTTCTTCTTGATTCAGACTAGGTAGGCGGTATGTTTCTAGGAATTTTTTGGTTTCTTCTAGGTTGTTCAGTTTGTCATCCTGTAGTTGTTCACAGTAGCCTCTTGTGATCCTTTGTATTTCTGTGGTATCACCTGTAATGTCTGGTCCCTTACCCTGCCTTAGTCTTTTTTACAGGTCTCACTAATTGAAGCTTATTTGTACCCCCATGCTCTCCCCACCTCTAGAATGTAGGTGTCGTATTGACAGTTCTGTTCCCAGAGCCTCAACAATGCTAAGCATATGTTAGGGATGCCTTTCCGTCCTTTTTTCTTTGAAGTGATCCAGTCAGAGGAGACCCTATTTCTTAATTCAGATTCTTTCTTCTGTCTGATTTGCTCTGCTGTTGATGCTCTCTGCTGCACCTCATTTCATTCACTGTATTCCTCAGCTCCAGAACTCCTTTTTGGTTATGATTTCTATCTCCTTGTTAAACTTCTCAGTTTGCTGGTCCCCTCCCCCCCAGTTTCACTGAATTATCTTTAGGGGTCTTTTTTGCTTTGTTTTTGCAGCTCACTGAACTCCCTTGCAATAGCTACTCTGAGGTCTTTATTGGGTAAATCACAGATCTTTATGTCTTTGGAGAAGCTCTGGTTTGTTACTGGAAGATTACTGCGATCCTTTTCAGTGGCATCTTTCCCAGACTTTTTATGTTCCTTGAAGTCTTATATTGCTCCATCACCTCCTATAGTCCTTACTAATTCCACTGGCAGAGAAGTACTTCCCTTGACCCCTGCTAGGGATTCTGAGGCTTTTTCAGATCGTCTGTGGACATACTTGCCTCAGATTTCTTGCTCCTGCTTGTGGCACAACCCTTAAGTTTGTATTCCTTCTCTCGACCCTGCAACGCACCAGGCCGGATGCTGAAAGCCTCCCTTTTGTTTTCCCAAGATCAGTGCGAAAGCTCGTCTGTGGTCTCTCCCTGGCCCAGAGGTTTGGGCCAGCTCTGTGTGTGTGCTCACTAGCTCCCTGCCAAAGCTCACCCTTGCCATCACTGGGAGCTGGCCACTGGTTGGAGGTACGTGTGGGTAACACACCTGCGGCACTGGGGGTTCCCCTTAGCCAGCAGGTGCCAGTGACTTGCTCTCTCCTTGGATTTGCATTTTTTAGACATTTTGTATAAATGGAATCCTGTGCCTTTTGCATCTACTTCTTTCACTTGTAATTATTTTGGGATTTGTCCATTTTGTAGCATGGATTAGTATTTTGTTCCCTGGTATTGCTGAGTAGTAATCCATTATGTGAGCATACCTGAGCTGTGTCTGCAACCTACACCACAGCTCACAGCAATGCCCGATCCTTAACCCACTGAGTGAGGCCAGGGATCAAACCCACATCCTCATGGATACTAGTCAGCTTCATTACTGCTGAGCCACCGTGGGAACTCCCAGTATCAACTATTTTAACTACATTCCAAAGTGGGTATCTGTTAGTCTTGGTATATGTGAAGCAACTACTTACCCAGTCAATAATTTGACCTACCTTCTTATTCAGTTCACCATTAAAATCCTTTGTAAAATTTTCTTGGGAGTTCCCTTGCGGCTCAGCAGGTTGAGAACCCAACATAGTCTCCCATGAGGATGCGTGTTCCATCCATGGCTTGCTCAGTGGATTAAAGATCTGGCATTGTAGCAAGCTGCAGCGTAGGTCATAGATGCAGCTCGGATCAGGTGCTATTGTAGCCGTGGTGTAGGCCAGCAGCTGCAGCTCCAATTTGACCCCTAGCCTGGGAACTTCTGTATGCTGCAGGTGCAACTGTAAGAAGAAAAGAAAAAAAATTTTTTTTCTTAATGAAAACTGCCTTTAAAAACAATGTATGCAAAGATCTTTTTTTTTTTTCTTTCTCTGGAACATGGAAATGTTGTAAATTTTCCAAGCTTTTAATTTTAGAAAGCCAAAATATTTAAGGTATTTAGAAAAAAATACAGGTACCAAGAGACACGAAGGCAATGCTGACAGTCATAGCTGTGGTCACCCGAGGCCCGCCGTGTTCCAAGTGGTCACTGAAGCATTTTGAGGTTATCGGAACCCTCACGAGCCCACGAGGAGCACAGGGTCACCCCATCTTATGGGGGAATGAGGCCACTCAGCCCACGACAGCAAGTGACACAGGTGGGGAACATGAATGCAGACACCTAAGTGACGGCAGGACTGTACAAATGCTCATTTTAATCAAACTTTCTTCCAGAAAAAAAAGAAAAATCCAAGGATGAAGAGAAGGAAAAACTCCACACATGGGTCAATACCCTGTACGTCTTTTTTGTGAACACTCTCTTCCAAGCACATAAACGTGAAGAAGCCCTCAAGGAGAAAGTCAAGGCAAACCGGCTGCATGCCGAGGCCACGGCCCAACAGAAGAAAATGGAAAACGATGAGCTGGAAGCGAGGTAACCCGCCAACAGCCCTCGGCTCCCTCCTTCCTCGTGGGTCATCCTTCTCTCCTGTCCTCTGTCGCTGCCAGAAGCTGCCGACCAAACGTTTTCATTAAAAGTCGACAATTCCCTAAGGGCGGCACGTCCTCAGCGGGGCTGGGAACCCGGAACCACCTGCTCTGTCCTGGCTTAGTGGGTGACAACACCTGTGTCCCCAGGCACACACAAAGAGGCGGTGTGATGTGGTGGGGCAGGTCACCGACCCAGACTGCCCAGGTCCTCACCCGGCCCCGCCGCTTAGAACCCCTGGATGACCCAGGGCAAGGTCTGTCCCTGGGGGCCTCAGTTTCCACATTTGTAAGGTTAGAGGTGATACCCTGTAGGACTGAGTGAGCTCATGGATTGCAAAGCATCGAGAACAATGCTTGGTGCAGGGTACATGTCTGGCAAAGGCTGCACTTACCTGTCTAGAACCCCTGTTCAGGCTCCGTTTCATGCAGACAGGTCAGTCCCAGGTGCAAATGCCTGCCCTCTGTCCAGAGCACCTCAAGCCTTGTGGTCTGCAGAAGACAGCCTTAGACTCGAGGAAAAAAAGGCTACCGCAGTATTTTAAAAGGCCATTTACCAGCTGCTACTAAGACAGGTGCTTCACCCAAGATTTAGATATTTGAAAACCTTGTCTCGGACTATCTGCCCATGACGTTTTTTTTTTCCCCTAGGGCTGCACCTGTGACACATGGAAATTCCTGGTCTAGGAGTCAAACTGGAGCTGCAGCTGCAGGCCTACGCCACAGCCACAGCCATGGCGGATCCGAGCCGCAACCACCACCTACACTGCAGCTTGAGGCAACGCCGGATCCTTAACCCACTGAGCAAGGCCAGGGATCGAACTCGCGTCCTCATGGACAGCATGTCAGGTTCTGAACCTGCCGAGCCGCAGCGGCAACTCTGGCATCCCTTTTTATTTCAGGCAAAGTTGTGACAATTTATAGTTTTGTTCACAAAAAAACCTGTTGCGATTCAGGTATGCATCACCTTACCCCACATAAACAGCATAAAAACAGGTTTTCAAATTTCAAGGGAAAAAAAAAAAACAAACCCTTTTGTGTTTGCTTCCTGGGTTAGGCTGAACAGCTTGAGGGAGGAAGAGGCCAAAAGACAAGGCTACGGGTCCGACATCACTGTGATCAAGGAACCAGTGGACGCCCCCTCCTCAAATTTCGCACCCACCCCTCCCAAAGAGGACCCAGTGGTGTCCCAGCCCAGCAAACCCATGCCAAGCAAGAAAAAGAAGAAGTAGCCGCCACTGGGCTTGTAAAGGAGCCAGAGGGACAAGCAGCTGTGGAAGGAGCTGAGCGGCAAGGCCCTGTGACAGGCGTCCTCGTTGGTAAAACAGCGTCTTGCTTCTTGTCTTAGGGTTTTGAAACTACTACTCCCTGGGCCCACTGTGCTTTGGGCTTCTTATGTGGTTGGATCACCGAAATGCCTGTTTTGACAACCGAGCTGAATGAAAATACACATTATGTGGGCATTAAATGTGTATTGATTTTTTTTTTAAGTATAATATTAGTGATTAAGTTTAGGATCTGGTAAAACCGATCAGAAACCAGGGGGGAGTGGATGAAGCCATTTCAACATTTCTTCAGGCCTCTCACCTCTTTCCTCCTGAATCCAGCCCGTGTCCAAACCCTGCCTGTCCTTCACATGCTGCCTCTTGGGTGACTCCCTCCCTGGTCCTTTCTCATCAGTTCTCACAGCATCGCCAACAGCACTGCATGGACAGAAGGCCCAACAACAAAGGGTATGGAGCTGGGCCTGCAGCTGGCAGTTGAGTAAGCCTGTAAGAAAAATGGTGCTGCTAAGGGAGCTCCCGCTGTCTTGCAGCGTGTTAAGGATCCAGCGTGGCGGCAGCTGTGGCTTGGATTCGATCTCTGACCTGGATACTTCCACATGCTGTGGGTGTGGCTGAAAGAGGAAAAGAAAAAAGAAAAAAAAAAATGTTACAGCTAATATTTGTGTTAAATTTGAGTAAACACCAAAGCATAAAAATTCCGTCCACAGCTCCCCAGCGAACCACAGAGAAGGAAACTCATCCAACCTAAAGGTGGGAGGAAGGGAACAAAGAATGGAAACCGAAAGCCAAAGATGGTGGCGGAGTAAACACACACTGGTGGCCACCACGCCAACAGGTACTCACCCCTTCCTCCCCCAAACCCCAGAGAAGATGAGATTGGATTTTTAAGAGATCAAAATCCATCTCATTGTCACTCTTTCCAAGTCAGTATCTGAAACTGAACCAGACAGAAAGGATGAAAAATAAAGGCATGGTAAAGGTGTGCCAAGACAATCTCACGGTAACCGGAATAGCAGCTGACATTAAGCACGTCCACGAGCACACGGGTTCGATTCCTGGCCCCGCTCAGTGGGTTAAGGATCTGATGTTGCCGTGAGCTGTGGTGTAGGTTGCAGATGTGGCTCGGATCCTGCATTGCTGTGGCTGTGGCTGGCAGCTGCAGCTCCACTTTGACCTCTGGCCTGGGAACGTCTACATGCTGCACATGCGGCCCTAAAAAGCCAAAAATAAAAAAAAAAACCAAAGGACCACCAACCAATGAAATGCATTTACTCATAGCATCTGACACACGAGCTGTGCAAGAGCTGACAGAATCAGAGGAAGAAACAGATGAGGAAGACACACCCTGAGAAAGGACACAGGACACCTGAGGCACCTGAACTCGCACACGAGGCAGCAACGCGGCAACGGAGGAGAAGCACAGACAAAACCAATGACTACTTGGTAGGCTGAAAACCATTTCAAATAATACATCAGAGGCCAGGACCTAATTTTGCTGCAGTTACTGAGTCAGCAGTGAACCCGCAATAAAGCAAGCCTCCTATCACTGGAAACTGAAACCCAGAGGGGCAGCAGCTCCCGGGGGACGAGGGGGAGAGGGGACTGAATTACCTTAAGACTGAGCCGAGAGGAAAGCAGTCCAGACGCACCAGCGGTCGCCTCCCCTCCCTGCCGGCAGGGGAAGGGGAGCCGCTGTGGGGGCTCCTGTGGCCACTGCGGCAGCACCGGTTTCTCCAGACCATGCCTGGCTCGTTTCCACCCAAGCACTGGGACGTCCAGACCACCAGACGTCCAGTAAATTCCATTCAGCCAGGCTCACTCTCAGCTGTGAGGACGCAGGCAGAGCTGGGGCTACCTGCGAGCTCGATGATTAGACCGCACTGCAGCGCTGGCATCGAGTTCTCTGCATCCTATTTACTCGTGGTCTAAAATTCACATGAACGCTCAAGGTAAAAACCAAGTCCAGCCATCACTTTGAGCAAACGCCTCGGGCTTCGTGACTGGGGCGGGCTCCCAACTCTGGCCACTGTGAGCCGCTAGAAGGTCCCGGGGACCAACCAGGGGGCCCAGGGCCAGTGCTATCTGCGAACAGGCAAGAGGAGGGAGACTCAAGGCAAAACCAGCATTTGAAAAACTTTAACAATTTATTAGTCTTATGTTCCAGTAAAATATTCACGTAATGTCAAAAGAATGGAATGACAGAGATGGAGCCGGCTACCTTGAATTAATTCCACATAAATATTTAAAATCTAAAAACCTCGGGATCGTCAGGCTGAGTAGAAATTTGATTCTTCAAAGCAAGTATTGCTTTACTATTGTCATGAATCCAGTCAATAATATGACCAGTAACCCGCAGTGGTGACCAAGATGCTTGCTGAGCTGTTGGTTAGCAGAGGGTGCGGCCAGCCACGGTCGGTCAGTCCAAGAAGAAGATGTTATTAAACTGCGTCGCACAGAGTTTCTTGACCTCTTCTGCAACAAGAACAGAAAACAGTGGCAAGTGTATCCGGGCTGTCCCTTCAAAGGTTACAGGAAATACATCAATACCTTAAATTCTCCTGGAGTGAATTCGGGAATTCAAAAAAAAAGTCTGCATTAATTCTGACCTTAAATCTCAGAAGCCCTGATTAGCAATGCTGATACATCAAGAGCAAGAAAATAAAAGCCTAAAACGCAGGCGCCTCAATGCTACCTAACGCTGCTTCTTTGGGCTGAGAAAGCCCAGAGGCAGCACTCGCGGTGCCTACGGCAGCCTGGCTTGGGGGTGCATGAGCGCGACTTCCAAAACCTCGAGGACTCTGATGCAGCAACACACAAACTCTAGCCGCTCCCCTGGACTGCAGGCCCCTGGATTGCAGGCCCCTGGACTGCAGGTGGAGCGCTCACGGCGGCGGCGCCGTCTTGACGTGACCCAACGCCTGTCTGAAATGAGGCGGGCGTTCACTGAGGGTGATTCCGATACACCCAACCAGTAATACAAGGCTGTGTATCAAGAGAACGTTTTTTTTCTCTTTAGGGCTGCCCTGCGGCCTATGGATGTTTCCAGGCGAGGGATCGAATCGGCGCTGCAGCTGCCGGCCTGCGCCACAGCCACAGCCACGTGGGATCCGAGCCGCGTCTGTGACCGACGGCACAGCTCACGGCGACCCTGGATCCTTGGCCCACTGAGCGAGGCCAGGGATTGAACCCGCATCCTCAAGGTCAGGTTTGTTACTGCGGAGCCACAGAGGGAACTCCAGAGAAGGGAGTTTTTATGCAGCAGGGACGTTCAAATTCTGCTCCAATACCAAATCCTATTTACCGTTGACTTCAATCAGGTTTGCGTTTTTTTGATTCAAGATAACGTACAGCTCCCGCTGGTCAGATTTCTTGCCAACAACCCAGTAATCACTCATGGCTTTCACGATGACCTCCTCGTCCTCGTCCTCTCTGTAAGACACGAGTGTCACAACGCAGGTACCACACCCACCGCCAGGCCCCCAGCAGCACCCGCACCCCACAGCCACTTGACAAGTGCGGGGGGTCACGTGTGAGGGACCGGCGCCCTGTGGGCCCCCGGGGCCCCGGACGGCGGTCAGGCCCTCCGGAGGGGCCGCGCGTGGGTCCCCGGGCTTCTGAAGACGGTTCGGCGGGTGGGCACCCCATCTGAGAGGCGGGTGCGTCTACCTGGTAAAATCGCTGTTGATGTCGCCCAGGATCTTCATCAAATCCGGATGAACAGACGTAAGGGACACGCTGGGCGTTTTCCTCATGTGGATCGTGCTCTTCTCTGCTAAGTTCATGTGGTTGAAGTATATGTACTTAAACTGGGGCTCCTTTTCAGACCTGCGAAGACACGTCGTTGAGACGGTAACATCCCGAGCACAACGACGCGAACCACACGGCCACTGTCAAAACCGTACACGGGCGATGGCGGAGGTGGGACTGGCAAGGGCGACGCCTTCCCAGCAAGGACCGCAGCCGGACAGAACATTCGGCAGCAACTCACTGGATATCCGCGCGGCAGCTGATGTGAATTCTCCAGAGAGCTGAAGAATGGATTTTAAAAATCAAAAACATCTAGCCATGGTGTGTTTTTTTTTTTTCAAGTCATGTTTCACACACAGCACTCGTTAGTTGCTGGCTTAAAAAATAAATAAATAAAAGGCAACGTAAACCCGTACAGACCCTTTACCTGCGAGGGGAAGGAACAGCACGTGACGACTCTGGGCCCTGTGTTTCTAACTAAAGTTTTACGTGGACACCCCAGTGCTCCTGTGTTGCCTGTGGCTGCTTTCACGCAGAAGGACAGGTTACTAGTTGAAACATACGCAGACCGTAAAGCTTAAAATACTGATCATCTGGCCCGTGACAGAAGACGTTTGCTGACCCCTAGAGTCTCTTATCCCCCGGTTCTATGCATGGACGTGCCACAGAACTGCCGCTGACACCGCGAGTACCGCAGCTTGCATCATCCGAAACAGCTCCTTCTAGAACATATCAGCCTTCTCCCAAGTACTCACATGGAGGACAGCCTTTCCTGCTGTGAATGGCTGGGCAATGCTACCCGGCTGTCTCCCGGGCCAGGGTCTGCGCCACCGGGCTCCCCCCGCCCGCCCGCCCCGACCTCTGTGCCTGAACCCACACGTGGGGTCGGGCTGCGGGCCCGGCCGCCCGGCCCCTGGGTCGCAGCCTCTGCGTGCTTCCGGGTCAGCAGCCCCGCTCCGGAGGGCTGAGGGAGGAGGGTGACCCCTGTGTTACTGCCCATCCAGGCAAAGACAGAAGGTCGAGGATTCGGCTTCCAGGAGTTCTTCTCACACCAGAATTTGTGTCTGGTGAGCCCCTGAAACTGGGAAAAGCAAGTCTAAGGACAAGAAAAGCTGGAAAGATGAGTATGTTCAAAGAGGTTCGGAAAGTTGCAAACTCAGTCCTTTAGATAAACAAACTGCTCTCACCTTCAGTCAGACTGGACGTTCTGGCTGGCTGTCTAATGCTTTCTGGGGCTTTTTCGTCTTCCCCTCATTTCTAACGTGTAAATCACTCTTCTAAGAAGACGGGAGCAGCTCCCGTTGTGGCGAATCCGACTAGGAACCACGAGGTTGCGGGTTTGATCCCTGGCCTTGCTCAATGGGTTAAGGATCCAGCATTGCCGTGAGCTGCGGTGTAGGTCGCGGATGCAGCTCGGACCCTGCATGGCTGTGGCCGTGGTGGAGGCAGGCAGCAACAGCTCTGCTGAGACCCCTAGCCTGGGAACCTCCATATGCCGTGGGTGAGGCCCTAGAAAAGAAACACACACACACACACACACACACACACACACACACACACACACACACAAAGAAGATGGGAATTATTTCTTTTGCACCCCAGATGGACATTTGCACTAGAAATGCTCCTTAGGTAGTTAAGACAGGTACAAATGTGGCCTCTTTTCACCCCACCTTCCATGAAGGATGCTATAAAAACAGAAACGGAAAGAACAGCTACTTGCAGTGTACTGTGAGTAAAAGAAAAAAGATCTCCCATCAAAGACAGCAACGATTCCTTTCACCCTGCAGGTTTACAGCTTATCAAACTGAACATCTGCTGGGGGATAGTCTGGAATTAGCAGCAGCCCCGTTTACCTGGTCTCTGTACCAAAGAGCTAACACTCACTTCTTAATAATACTCAAGCATCTTTTCCCAAACAAAAATCACACAAATGTTCAGCCTTCCTAGAAAAGAATGTGCCGGGAGCTCCCTGGGGGGCTAGTGGTTAGGACACAGCGCTTTCCCAGCTGCGGCCGGCCGGGGTTTGATCCCTGGCCTGGGAACTGAGATCCCACATCAAGCCACTGCACCGAGTGGCCACAAACCAACCAACCAACCAACCAAACCCCAACACACACTAAATATAGTTCACCACGTCAATATGAAATACACCAGACACAGGAAAACAACACAGATTTCTTAATGATTTCTTCAGAGGTTCGGCAGGTGAAATGCTGTGGCACAGCCATGACGTCCCGCAGGACGCGCAAGGGCGGAGTCTACGCTTTTTCAGTTGGCGTGTCTAACTAAGTGTGCTCCTTTTTGGCCACCCCCCATGCGGCGTTCCCAGGCCAGGCATCAGAGCCGAGCTGCAGCTGCCACCCGAGCTGCACCTGCGGCTACACGGGATCCCCAGCCCACTGTGCTGGGCTGGGGGTCGAACCCGCGTCCCAGCACTCCCAAGACACTGCCACATACTGTTGTGCCACAGAGGGAACGCCTATTAAATTTCTTAATAAAAGATCTGCTGGGCTCTGCCAGCCCTTTCTTCACTCCTCTTTGCTCTTTTTCTTCTACTATTGGCTCAAAACTCGAGGGACGGGACGGGCCCTGGTTGGGAGGTCAGGGGCTTCCTGCAAGTAAAGAGCATCCGTTTCACTGAGGCGCCAGAGACTCAGCGGTGTCAGGACCAGGTGTGGAGAAGCTCTGCCAACCTGGGAAGCCTGCCTGGGCAGGACCCTGTGGGCTTCGAGCCAGCGGAGGAAACCCGCGGCTGTGCCGCGAGCGCCCAAGCGCCTGCCGCGTTTCCCCGCGGCCGCGGCCGGCGGGCTGGGAGCGGAGCCACCTGCCTCTCCCTCCGCTCCGGGCTTTGTTCCCGACGCAGCGGACGGTGGCCAGAGAGGTGCTTTCTAGGCGAGTGGGGCTCCTGGCTTGTCGTCCCTGAGCAGAGCGACCTCAAGGGAAAGACGAGACGTCCTCCGCCTCTGCCCCGACCTGCCAGGGCTCATCTTCCGCCTCCAGGGCCCCGGGGCGGAGCCTGGGCCCGAGGGCACCAGCCCTTACGGCTAAGGGTCACCCTCACTTCCTGCAGGAATCCCAGGGCGGTCACCTCCTGGGCGCCGGGCGTACTTCACACAGTTGTTGTAGAAGACGGATGGAAAGGATTATTACAGAAGGTGCTCCCGGAAGGAGTCCCGCCCGGTCCCTTCCCACGTCCTCCCCGCGTCTCCCATCAGCGTGATTAGGTCCTGAGGCACCAGACGGTTCAACACCCAACTGCTTACGACACCCCCAGCCATGGCCAGGCCGCCCACTCAACGGGAGAAAGACAAGCAAACAGAACCTGCCTATCCCCTTAGACACCAAGAAGCCATTCAAAAGACGCGCTGATCCCTACTTACTGGTTTAAACGGATGTGGGTAGGCCTCGGGCGCAGCCAGAAACAAAACCAACTAAACTGATGCTTGTACTATATATTTTTTAAACAGCTACAGATTTACCGCATGACATAGCTTTAAAAATCTATTATGTAAAACCTACCATATGTGTTTGGCACTGTGTTTAAATATGGGTACAAGTATAGAAAGAAGACAAATGAGGTAAGATTTCCTTTTTTTTTTTTGGTCTTTTTGGGGTCACACCCACGACATATGGAGGTTCCCAGGCTAGGGGTCGAATCGGAGCTGAGCTGTAGCCGCCGGCCTCCACCACAGCCACAGCCACAGCCACACCAGATCTGAGCCGCATCTGTAACCTACACCACAGCTCATGGCAACGCCGGATCCTTAACCCACTGAGCGAGGCCAGGGTTCAAACCTGCGTCCTCATGGGTGCCAGTTGTCTTCATTGGCCACTGAACTGTGACAGAGCTCCACGATTTCCAATATTTACAACACGGAACTGTTTAAAAATTAAGGACATAAATTACTCTCGAAAAAAGAAAAATGAAAAATAATTGACTTTTAAATTCTGGAGAAGAAAAATCTGAGCTGTCCCACGAATGAACAGAAATCAATCCCCAAGCCAACCCGCTCCCTCCACTCTTCAAAGGGTTGACCCCAGCCGATCTCCTAAGGAACAGGAGGAGCTGCAGTGTATAAAGTGCTGACTCAACACGCAACACTAGGCCCTGTGGACGCCTTCCAGCAGGGGCTGCAGCTAGGACAGCCGAGGTCCTGGAACTGGCCTCTGGGGCCAGGAACGGCTACCACAGCCCGCCCCAGCCCCCAACAGTCCCACCGCTGGGGTCTCTTCCTCCCTCAGGGCTGCCTCGGCTTTGCCGGGAACATGCCTTTTGGACGGCCCAAGACTGGCAGGTAAAATGGCTCGATGTGGGTCGGAAGGCTTTCAGGATGAAAAGTCGGTTTTTCTCTTGCACCCCAAAGCTTTTACCTCTCGTCGGCTGACAGTTTTGATGTGACAAAGAAAGCGTCGTATACCTGACACCTCAGGTGCATGGAGAACCACCTTCAGGTCCCCCTTCAAAGCCAAGAATGGCTACACTTCCAGAGTTCCTGCTCTCGGGCAGGCCCCTGAACTGCGGGGCGCTTCTGCTCCGTCCCGCTTTCCAGGTCTCCTCTCCCGCGGGCCCAGCGGTACCGTCAGCGGTTTCCCGACGGTCGGGAAACCATCCCCCAGACAGGGACTGACGGAGGGCGCTACACACGCGGAGCTGCGCCATGGCTTCAACTTCCCCATGCTTGAAGAGTTTCCTAACTCAAACATTCGAGAGAAAACTGCTAAGGAGAGGAGACTGAATAGCCAAGGCTGCCTCCTTTCTCCTGTCCAGTCCCAAGGACAGTGGACCCTATTTGCAAAGCAGAAGGGACTTGACAGCACGTTCACCTCTGCAGGTCCGTCAATGAGTTGCACCTGCCGAAAGCACAGGCCCAGCAGTGAACCTGTCCAGTCATCTCCCAAGGGCTTGGGGATGCAGGAAGCACGCTTTATCCCTCTCCACTCCCAACGCACAGGATCCAAAGCAGACTTAAGGCGCAGGCTTCCTTCAAAACAGAAGAGCTGCTAGTCTTACCTAAGCAAGACCTAAGCTGGCCAGGCGTTTTGATTCCCCGGCTATATCTTTTCTAAAACTAAGTAAGCTGTCAGGCCTGGGAGTCCCCATGCAGAAACAAAACCTACCCGTACTGTCATCAGGAGCCTGTGTGCGACCTCTCTGTCCACACCCAGGTAACACACAAGCACTACGAACATAAGGTTATAGATAAATTCGCAGCATTTTAGCCACTTCTCAAACGCACGGGAAGACCCTATAAAGAGAGCTTTTATTTTTCTAAGTACCTCCCATCTACTCCGTCGTTATAGTAACCTAACTTTTTACACTGAAAACAGAGTAGAAAGAGGTTCGACTTTTCACGGCTTTTTTAGAACCAACACGAGTTAACCCTGGGTCTCCTGATACTCAGCTCGAACCTTTCAAGAGGCCAAACTCAGCACCAACAGCCAGTGGCCTATCTTCTAGCCAACCTCACCAGGCACACGTCTGCACAACCAGAGGCAAAGTGCTTCCTGTCCCTGCACAGCAAAGCCCCACCGGTCACGACCGCCAGCGTGGCTCTCACAAGCTCGGCCAAGTGGGACCTGAGGAGCACGCTCGAGGCCAGGACCACAGGCACAGCCAGCGCACCTGACCCCACAGCTCACACCGCCGTCGGGGACAGAAAACCGACGTCATCGCAGGACAGAAACACTCAGCGACAGCTTCCCAGGAAGCTCTTCAGACGAGACTGAACAGGACACGTGTTCTCGGGACTGGGAGAAAACCCGACCCGACCGGGAACACCAGCCGTATTCCAAGTAAGACCCACTCTTCTCCTTCCCAAGTCAGTTCAGCGCTTGAAAATAAAGACGAAGCGGAGTACAAACCCAGATATCCTTTTGTTGACGTTGAACTGCTCGCAAATGTCAGACGCCAGCACCGTGAGCTGCGGCCCAACGATGCCGTCCAGTCTTCGGCAAAAATCCAACGTGGGCTGGATAGAAGCTGACGAGTAATCGAGAAACACCAGTGAGTGTTAGGATACTTTGTGTTAAAAACAAAAAGGTCGGTTTTCATGTTACCATCTTAGCAACAATATTCACATGCAGCCTTGACTGATCTGGGCCATAAACCAATTAAATGATCAGCTCCCCCTCCCCTCCCTGACACGAGAGAAACACAAGCGTCAGAATTAGTTATACTGAAGTTGAAAACGAGTCAAAAGACCTGTTTCACTGTGAATGCTGATTGAGGCACGCCCTGCGGGGTGTCAACGGGCTGCCTACCCCCAGGTGCCACAATGCTTTGCAAATATTACTGCCTTTCATCCTCAGAGCCCCTGGGAGACGAGTACTCCTGCCTGTTTCACAGGCAGGAAGGCATTAAAAAGGGGCCCAGGTCCTACGGCTGAGAAGCAGGGACTTGAACAACAGTAGAATTAGCACGTTAAGGTGGCAGAGGGCCCAGACAGAGGACAGGGCCTAACACAGCCTCCAGGTCGCTTCGGACAACACAAGCCATCACTTAGGAAGAGGACAGGGCGAGCTGTCAAGAGAAAAGGCTCGGCTCGTGGGTGAGATCAGGTGCAGGGGGTACCTACCATCGATCATAAAGCACACAGCCGCACTCATGGCCTGGAGGAGAAAGCAAACCAAAGATTAGAAAACGGTACCAGGAAAAAAAAAAAAAAAAAAAAGGACTTACATAAGCAAACGCAGTGGCCTGGCCTGAATCTTTATGAAAACACACCAACTTTATAAAGTCTTTTTTAGTCAACTGGAGAAATCTGGATATGGACTGGATGATATTAAGGAAGGCTTACTCATTTTGGCCCCGTGGGATAATGGCAGCATGATTATGGAAAAACAGGTGTCCTTACTAAAGATGCAAGATGAACTACGTATGAGGGAAACGACAATTTAAAATGTTCTAGCAAGAGACCAAAATATGAAGAGAGATGAAACATGAGCATATTATTAAGCTGTGTGATAGGTACCTAGGGATTCATTAGTCTAGTCTATTTTGGGGTATGTTTGATAATTTCCATTAACACAGGGTAAAAAAAAAAAAAAACAAACAGCACATGAATGCTACCGCGTCTCCCTTTTTATTACAGCAAGTGCTGCACTTCGGTCTTGAGTGAGTAACACTGCGGCAGGCCAGAGCATAAATAAAAGAGCCCCAAATACTTAAATCTACAAAGCCAGCGACAGTGTTAAGAGAGGTCAAACAGAACACAGCGGATTGTGATGAAAATGCAAAAGACCTCCTTCCCTGGGGCCTGTCCCCCCTGGCAATGTCCCTGGTGCCGCCGCTGTCCCCTTTAGACATCAGGGGATGCAGCCACCCTTCCCTCCTACCCTAGGGGTTTCAGCCACTCCAGTTCTTTCACGGGATGGACATCCTCCAGCCTCCCGTGGTTCATTTCTCAGGCCCCCAGCCACGGGCAAGAGCTCCTGAACGGCCGCTTCTTGGTACAGCTGCTAACATTCCCCCGACCCCGCTCCTCTCCCCACGCGGCCTCTCAGCCTCTGGCGGCGGCGGCTGTAACTGAATCTCTGCGGGGGTTGAGTACCATTCTCGCTATTCTGTAACTAGATCGTGAGTATCACCCGCCGGCCAACCGGCGGCAAACTGGGCGGCTTACAGGCCACGTGCATCCAATGCATGTGTTTCTCTGTGTTTGAACTAATTCTGACTTCGACGCCAACTCGCTTCCTACCACAATGCCCACTTCCGGCCTCTCCTCAAGGGTCAAGCGATCTGGGACCACTGGCTCTCCACGCTGGGGCACTACTGCGTGGATCTGAGCAGCGGCTGGTCTCCCCGGGACGCGAGCACCTCTGCGACACAGGGTCCTGGAGCCCGATCGGCCTGGCCTCGGGGCTGCCATCACGCATTTGTGCATCCTGTGCCTTTCAGGTTGACTGGCTGAGTTATGTTTCGACTGCACTAGTGGCATGTGGAAGTTCCCGGGCCAGGGACGAACCTTCACCACAGCAGAGACCCAAGCTGCTGCAGCGACAACGCCAGATCCTTAACCTGCTGAGCCACCAGGGAACTCCCACGTTGATTTTTGTTTTAATGTGCCTTTTGAAGTCTCTATTTAAAAAGCTGAAGAGGAGTTCCCGTTGTGGAACAGTGGTTAACGAATCCGACTAGGAACCATGAGGTTGCGGGTTCCGTCCCTGGCCTTGCTCAGTGGGTTAAGGATCCAGTGTTGCCATGTAGGTTGCAGACGTGGCTTGGATCCCCGAGTTGCCATGGCTTTGGCTAAGGCCGGCGTCTACAGCTCCAATTCGACCCCTAGCCTGGGAACCTCCATATGCCACAGGAGTAGCCCTAGAAAAGGCAAAAAAGACAAATAAATAAATAAAATAAGTAAAAAAATAAAAAGCTAAAGAATTTCCGGAGTTCCCATTGTGGCGCAGTGAAAACGAATCTGACTAGGAACCATGAGATTGTGGATTTGATCCCTGGCCTCGCTCCGTGGGTGAAGGATCGGGCGTTGCCGTGAGCTGTGGTGTGGGTCGCAGACACAGCTCGGATCCTGCGTTGCTGTGGCTGTGGTGTAGGCCGGCAGCTGTAGCTCCGATTAGACCCCTAGCCTGGGGACCTCCCTATGTCGTGGGTGTGACCCCAAAAAGACAAAAAAGACAAAAGACCAAAAAAAAAAGTTGAAGCATTTCAAATATATAAAAAAATGTCCACAGAACGGTATACACGAACTCCATGGACCATCCCTTTCTCAACGACTGTCAACTCTTGAACAATCCCGCCCTTCCCAACCCCCCACTGGCACGTTAATCTCAGACGCCACCATCATGTAAAGTGCACACATCTCAGAAGGTCCCTACAAGAGACAAGGACTCTTAGCAGCGCTCCGGGATGGTGGCATGAGGGGTGGTCTAGGCTCTCCCCCCCCCCGTGAAACATCGTAACTGGAGAAAAATACTACAACAATCCCTCACATTTCCAGAAGGAAACTGTCCTTCAGGCAGACTGCAAATGGAGGAATGTTTCTACAAGAAAACCTGCTAAATCTCAGTATTACAGTCTTGTAGCTTTATTGCTGTAAACGCATGTGTTTAAAAAGAAGACCTCAGATCAACAGTGTAAGCTTCCTTCAGATGATCTTAGAAAAAAGAGGAGCAAACTAAACCTGAAGCAAACAGACGAACAAAGAGTAATGATTAGAGCAGAAATAAATTGAAATAAAGAATGGAAAAAGAGAGGAAAAAAATGAACCCAAAAGATGATCCTTTGAAAACTATCAAAAAACTGAATTTTTTTTTTTTTTTAGGGCTGCACTGGTGGCATATGGAAGTTCCCAGGCTAGGAGTCATGACAATTTAAAACGTTCTAGCAAAAAAACAAAACATGAAGGGAAGAGAGATGGAACTTCAGCGTATTATTAATTAAGCTGGGTGAGAGGTACCTTGGGATTCATATTTTACTATATTTTCGCGTATGTTTGATAACTCCCATTAACACTGGTTTAAAAAAAAAAAAGAGCAAATGAATGTTAGTGCGTCTCACTTTTTATGGTAGCGTAACTGCAGTTATGCCTTTACTGACAGGAACCTGCAGCAGGCCAGACCACAGCCGCTTCTGCGACCTACACCACAGCCATGCTGGATCCTTAACCCACTCAGCAGGGCCAGGGATCAAACCCACATTCTCGTGGATACTAGATGGGTTCTTTACCACTGAGCCACAACGGGAACTCCGAAAGTGAAAAGTCTTTAGCTAGACTATCTAGACCAAGTGCAAGAGAAGACACACGTCACTAAAATCAGGCATGAGGAGTTCCCGTCGTGGCGCAGTGGTTAATGAATCCGACTAGGAACCATGAGATTGCGGGTTCGATCCCTGCCCTTGCTCAGTGGGTTAACGATCCGGCGTTGCCGTGAGCTGTGGTGTAGGTTGCAGACGTGACTCGGATCCCGCGTTGCTGTGGCTCTGGTGTAGGCCGGTGGCTACAGCTCCGATTCGACCCCTAGCCTGGGAACCTCCATATGCCGCGGGAGCGGCCCAAGAAATAGCAAAAAGACAAAAAAAAATAAATAAATAAAATAAAATCAGGCATGAAAAGAGACATCACTACTGACTTTAAAAAAGATCATACGGCTGTAATATTACGCAAAATGGTACACCAATGACCCGAGTAACTTCAGATGGACAGACTCCTAGAAGGATACAAACACACGCTACTGAAACTGACTCAACCGGAAATAGGGAAGATCACGAAAGGCCTCTAATAAGTAAAGAGACCCGTTAACAATTTAAATACCCTCCCACAAAGAAAAGCCCTGATGGAGTTCCCGTCGTGGCGCAGTGGAAATGAATCCGACTAGGAACCATGAGCGTGCGGGTTCGATCCCTGGCCTCGCTCAGTGGATGAAGGCTCTGGTGTTGCTGTGGCTGTGGTGGAGGCCGGCAGCTGCAGCTCCGATTAGACTCCTAGCCTGGGAACCTCCATATGCCACAGGTACATCCCTAAAAAGACAAAACAATCAAAAAAAGGGGGGGGGGGAGAAAAAGAAAAGCTCGCCAGCTTATTCTGAGGCCAAAACCAGACAAAGGCTTCAAAAGCAAAGAAAAGCACAGACAAACACCCCTTTTGGCCTGAGCTCAGCTGGACCAGCTGGACCTCTGGGGGGCTAGGCATCAGGTCGGCCACATGGGTGGCCAGCTGGGTCTGAGTAAAATCTCTGGACGTCAAGGCTTGGGTGAGCTTCTCTGGACGGCAAAATACTCCACCCACACGTCCCACGTCACTGCTGGGAGAAACGGGCTGTGCTGTCTGCATGACTCCGCCCAAAGCGGACAGATGGAGCTGGCACCTGGTTACCCCTGGACCCCGCCTGGCGCCCAGTCCCTGGGCTGACCTGAATCTGCACTGCTGTGACCTGTGACCATGACAGCCTGAGTTGTGGGTCCTTCAAGTCAACTACGGAGCCTGAGCATGGTCTGGGGGACCCCTGAACTCGCGGTTGGTGTGAGAAGGGTCGGGGGTCCTGGGGATGCTTGAACCTTGCTACGAGAAACCGCTCAGCTATATCCTTTTTTTTTCCCCCTTGCTTTTAGGGCCACACATGTGGCACACGGAAGTTCCCAGGCTAGCGGTCGAATTGGAGCTGCAACTGCCAGTCTACAAAACAGCCACAGCAACATGAGATCAGAGCGGAGGCTGCAACCTACACCACAGCTCGTGGCAACGTCGGATCCTTAGCCCCCAAGCGAGGCCAGGCGCTGGACCCGTGTCCTCATGGACACTAGTCAGGTGTGTTACCACTGAGCCACAACGGGAACTCCCTGAATTGTATACTTTAAATGGGTGAATATACAAGATGCAAAGTATATCTCAATAAAGCTATTTTTTTTTTTTTTTTTTGTCTTTTTGCCTTTTCTAGGGCCGCTCCCGCGGCATATCGTGGTTCCTAGGCCAGGGGTCTAATCGGAGCTGTAGCTGCCAGCCTACACCACAGCTCACGGCAACGCCAGATCCTTAACCCACCGAGTGAGGCCAGGGATCGAACCCGCAACCTCATGGTTTCTAATTGGATTTGTTAACCACTGTGCCGTAGCGGGAACTCCCACAGTAAAGCTATTTTTTAAAGAAGATACGGACTCTTTTCACGTAACTGAAATGCCATCATCACAACTAAAACTCTATCCATGGTTGACTCTAAAAACGAAAATCCAACACACAAGACAGCAAGCCAGGCTCCTGCTTCCTTCATTCAAGGATCAAAGACATTGCTGCTGAGTCATCCACATGACAGTGACTTTAGCCTGACGTGAAAACAGACTTTTCCCTTCTAATGACTCCTCTAAGTTACGGCTCACTTCAGCTGGCTCAGTTTCAGACCACACCTTTTTGCATATTTCCCCTCCTCCCTCGCCACTCTTTGCCACATCACACATTCAGTCAGATCTCCTAACTGCTCTGTTTTATGAATGAAAGATCTTTTCATTCTGGAGCCCCTGCGCCCCAGCTATGCCCACAGGCACAGCAGTGACAATGCCAGATCCTCAACCCACTGAGCCACCAACGAACTCCTTACATTTTTAATGAACCTAAATTTAACACACCCCAACTCTTGGGTGCCATCCTGTTCCATTTTTACAGAGAACGTCTCTAATCCCTGGGGATGTTAATTTTGAAATGTTCTCTTCTGTTCCCAGAATCATTCTTTCATCCTTTGGGACCCACAGCCTTGCTCCCCCAGCCACACTTCAGGAGGAGGGCACCAGGAGGCTGACTGGGAGGAGGCCAACAGCAGGTGCCATCGGCCCTGTGGAGCCCCCGGCTTTCTCCAGGTGCTTCCTTTTTTCCGGGAGATCCTCAGTTTGCATCGAGGGGCAGGTGCCAGGCTGTGTGCGGGTGAGGATGGGGACAGCGTGGCTGACTGGTTCACACCCAACACCTCACTCGCCCCGCTTCTTTCCAAGCCCGCTGCCCATTCCCGACTCCTCAGGTCACTGCCTGCCTCGGGGCTCCTGGGGCCCCCGCGTGGCAGGGAGGCTCCGGCCCCAGTGCACCCTCTCCACTCACACTGTGGACTGGAGCCTCCTCACTCCCCTCGGCCGAGCACCATTCTCCATCTTCTGGGAACCCCACACCCCATTCCCTGATTTCATCTCCTTCCTGTGTGTTTCGGGCACCAGGCCAAAGCCCTTATGAACTGAGACATCGCTGTACTCTCAGGCGGGAAAAAAGAGAAACTGTCTTTAAAAAACCCAACTGGGAGTTCCTGTCGTGGCATAGCGGAAATGAATCTGACTAGAAACCATGAGGCTGCGAGTTCGATCCCTAGCCTCAGTGGGTTAAGCATCCGGCATTGGCCTGAGCTGTGGTGTAGGCTGCAGACACGGCTCGGATTGATGTTGCTGCAGCTGTGGTGTAGGCCAGCAGCTGTGGCTCCGAATGGACCCCTAGCCTGGGAACCTCCACATGCTGCGGGTGTGGTCCTGAAAAACAAAATGAAACAAACAAAAAAACCCCAACCTGACATAAATACATCCTTGCAAAATTACATCCCCAGAGAAACTGAGACTCTCCTTACAGAATTACCAAGTCCACAGCTTTAAGAACAGAGGGAAGACCTTGTCCGCTGAAGGGTGGGCAGGCATCGGACCAGCAACCCCGGCCGTGATGGCCTCTGATCTGCCTGCGTTCCGGACTCCAAGTGTGGGTGAGTCATGGCCACAGACAGTGACTCTTTCATTAATCACATAACTCTGCAACAGGGACTGAAGATCAACCTACTGCTCTAGAGAGCACCCATTTGGAGTTTTAAAATAATTAGAACTCGCAACAATTGTTCCGAGAAACATGTAAGGTTTGCTCACCTACTGGAAAGATTTACTTTGGTATCAGTCTGCAACCCTGGAGGGAAAAACAGTTGTTACCTTATAAACAATTAAATGCAGGGCTTCGTAAGTGTCATCTGTATTTACAAAAATTTTGGGGAATCTGCATTTTGCTTCTGGGTCATTTAGGTTCAAGGGTCCAGTAAGAAATCTGAAAAGTAGGCAGAGAGATGCTTAGTTAGATTCAATTAGGTAAATTATAAACGGTGCATTATACTTATTATACACCCCCCCTTTTTTTTTAGGCCACACTGACGGCATATGGAGTTTCCCAGGCTAGAGGCTGAATCAGAGCTACAGCTGCTGGCCTACACCACAGCCACAGCAATGCTGGATCCGAGCCGCCTCTGCGACCTACACCACAGCTCACGGCAACTCCAGATCCTTAACCCACTGAGCAAGGCCGGGGATCGAACCTGCAACCTCATGGTTACTAGTTGGATTTGTTTCCGCTGTGCCACCAAAGGAACTCCTATTATGGCACAGACATATTATGGGAAGCCAGCCATCACTTGGAAGACACCAAATCAGAAGGTAACCAAGTAACAGTTTTAATTCAAGGGAAACAAAAGCACTTCCTTTGTCAGTTATTGTGGATACAACAGCACAGAGGCAATTCGGTGTTCATGATTTTATTTAAGAGTCTCACGCTGTACACCAGAGGGTGCGAGTCCTACCTGCCATAGTGCTGAAGGTTTCCTGGCATCTCGGCCCGAATTGGAGAATCCCTTCCCGCCAACTGCAAACAGATCGAAGGTTAATGACTTACTAGATTTTCTGTATTTGACTCTTTGAAAAACAGCATTCGTGTTTTTCGCTTCTCCTAGTCGGCGCCAGGTCATTTTTCTGTGTCAATCTCCCATATTCCTCTCCATCAAAAAGAGAGGAGGGGAGACGACAGAGGTGCGTAAAGAATTTACTGATTTCGATCGGAACCATCCTAACGTCGCTGGGCCCTCACGTCCACATATGGATTTAGTTCCCTTTAGGGCCGGGACGGCAATTTCCCTTGTGCTTAATCCGCGCTAGGCAATGCCCCACGTGTCTTACTGTCACCCCAGGCCACCCCTTCCTATTTTCCAGATGTGAAGGCTGAAGATGGCAGTAATTCACCCACTCGCCCAGCTCGTCAGTGGAGGGGCCAGGTGTCAAACCCAAGCCCCCTCTGACATCAAAGTCCCTGCCTTCAGCCACGACACTGAGTCTCCTTGGAGATTGATGCATGTAATACGTTCTAGGGCTTCTTCTGCCGAAGATACACTATTTCAAAATGCACAGGAAAACATTTTTTTAAAAATCCAAATCTCATAGCCCCTTTGGCTACAACAACTTCTAAAAATGTTTGACGTTCCTCTAGTCTACATGAAATTTTAGCGCATGACCCGAAGACCGAAAGATCACCCTAAGTCCCACAGTGAAACTGCGCGGCTCACCCACACGTGCAGCCTGCACTGAGAGGGAAGCCCTCCGAGTCCGCGTCCTCACAGCACTCGGTCTGCCCCTAGTTCACAGCCTGGCTCTTTACACATATGACAAGCGACAAGAGAGCTTCCTGCTGGCTTAACAGCACCCTCCCCCACAGAAAAGCCTCCTGAGGCATCCTTCTGAGGCTGTGCCTGGAGGCAGGTGTTTCAGCATCAGGCAGGCCCTGAGATCAAGTCCTGGCTCCATCCTTACGAGCTGGGTCACCCTGGGTATGTCATTTACGCTCCCCAAGCCTGTGAATCCTAGCGGTAAGATGGAGATGAGGCGTGGTGGACAGTGCAGAAGAGCTGGCCCCTGAAGGCAGACTACCTAGAAAGGAACGAAGCACAGGACCAGATGCCTCTCAAAACCTTAAGATTCCTCATCAGAGCGAATTTCCTCCTGTTGTTTCAAGCCATGATCTCCAAAATAGAGAGAACAGGGGGAGAGTGTGTGCGTGTGTGCACCTGGTTAAAATGACACTTTTACGGGCTATGAATACCTTCCACGTCCAACCTAACTGAAACTGAACAGTGATACTGTGGGGAAAACACTGCGGTGTTATTTACAGTTCTCCGCAGAGAACATGGAAATTAAGTGCCAGGATGGAAAAGCCAGGCAGGCAGGACAGAATCAATTCCAAATTCACCTCCTGTTTGTAGATGAAGAGACCCCAGGCATCACCACTCTTTTGTCCAAGCTGACAGACATTTTCCCAGTTCCCGGAACTCTCCCCTAAAAATCCAGTTTTCCCTCTACTCAGTGAACTGCTTCTCTCTCTCTCTTTTTTTTTTTGGCCACCCCTGAGGCCCATGGAAGTTCCTGGCCAGGCATCAGATCTGAGCCTCAGCTGCCACCTGCACCACAGCTGTGGCGATGCGGGACCCTCAACCCACTGTGCCACGGTGGGAACTCCTGAACTGTTCCTCGTAAAAACCTACTTTTGCAATTGCATTTGAAAGGAACAACGTGGAGAAAAGTTGACAGGCGTGGTTTTCTAAGTTTGCTGAGTGACACACACTAAACAAATATAGTTGGTCTTCCCCGAATAAAACTTGCATGTGTGTGGGTCCCACCATTTATGGACCCGAGCAAACGCGAGGTGAAAATACTTGGGGGAAAAAATTTTTTTTGGAAAAGTTTCAAAAAGCGAAACTTGAACTTGCCGCACTCTGGCAACCGTTTACAGCATTTTACCCTGTATCACGACAATCCGGAGGTGGCTGCAAGTACATGGGCAGATACGCATGGGTTACAAGGCCATTTTCCAGAAGGGACCTGAGCTTGCGTGGATCTGGGTCCCTGCAGGGTCCGGGGAGCAATCCCCCCCGCATCCCGGACACTGATGGACGACGTTACCACCACAGCAATGAGGGACAATACAGACCAGACCGCGCCCGCCCGCCCCGTTACTCCGCCCCCGGGTCTGTGTGTGTGTGTCTGCCTCTGTGCCTATTTACCACCCTTCCATCTACAGAGAGATGGGTACGGCCCGCCTACCTCGGGTTCGATGTGCCGAGGAAAGAGGGATGTGGTGAGGTATTTGTAGAGAATTCTCATGTCGTCTTGCTCCAGTCCGCTCCTGAAACATCAGAAAAGCACTTGGGTAAGGTCTGGAGCTGGTCTTCCGTCTTGCTGTCTTTGGGATAAAAATACACACTTTTTTTTTTTTAAAAAAAAACATTCTACCAGGAAGCACTTTCCTTGATGGCTCCTGGGTTACGTGGCAAGGCCATGTTCTCACTCAGCATCCCACAAACACCAGGATGCTGGGGACAGGGAACCCGGCCCTGCCGTGTCTCAGAAACACGTGTGGGTGCTAATTCTGTCTGTTCAGTATAGGCAAAAAGGGGGAAGAAAAAGAAAACTTTTGGGCAAACCATCCAATCTGAAATGAGGCAGAAGGAAGCGGCAAAGTGCTGAGAAACAAGCAGGTGCCGGCCCCTATCTCAAGTCAGCTGTTCAGGTAAGGATATGAACAAATGAACCTGTCTTAGGGGTTTTTTCTTTTTAGGGCCGCACCTGAGGCATATGCAAGTTCCTGGCTAAGGACTGAATCAGAGCTGCAGCTGCCAGCCTGCACCACACCCATAGCTGATCTGAGAAGCATCCGCGAACTACGCCACAGCTAATGGTAACACCGGATCCTTAGCCCACTGAGCGAGGCCAGGGATTGAACCTGCATCCTCATGGATACGACGTCTGGTTCTCAATTCACTGAGCCACAATGGGAACTCCTGGGATTTTCAATTCAAGATAAGTGAAAGTATCCTGTGGGGAAACCTACTGTTACACAAATCGAGTCACTGCTCCACACTGCAGAGGCTGTCTCTTCTGTCCCAGGGGCGTCAAGTGGCAGGAGTGGGGCCTGGCGCAGCAGCAACGCTGCCCTCCTCCCTGCACTCCTCCCGTTTGTCTTGTCTCCTCCTCTTCCTACACCGCCTCCCACTTCCCAGCTTCCTTCCCAGGCTATTTATTTATTTTGAGCTATGCCTGCAGCATGTCAAAGTTCCCCAGGCCAGGGAATCGAACACAAGCCACGGCAGTGACCCGAGCCACTGTGGTGACAGTGCCAGATCCTTAACTTGCTGGGCCACAGGGGAACTCCCCAGGTTCCATTTTCAGAATGTCTGTCCATGGCTAAAACCCTAAGGGGCCTAACACCCTGAAGCAGGTTTGAAGTTTCCTGCTAAGCAGAGTGAAGTTCAGGGTCCAAAGGTGAGGCTGAAACAGACGCAGCGGAGGCCCGTCAGGGCTTCCTGCCCTGTGACGCCACTAGCTCTGAAATCCAAACTCAGCAAGTCCCCCACTCTTTTCTTTCAGGGAAGTAACTGAGGTTAAGGGGGAAGAAGGAAAAAGACAAGAAAACAAAACGGGTTCTGGATGTTACCTTCCAGACATAAATAAATGCTGGGGGCTGTCGATGGTGAGGCGCAGACAGGGTGGAAAGAACCACATGCTGGGCAATTTCTTCCAGAGCTGCGCTTCTAGGAATGGCAGCTACGGGGCCCCTCTGGCTACTGAACACCTGCAATGCGGCTGGTCAAAATGAGTGTGAAAAACACCCTAGATTTTTAAGATTTAGCAGACACGAGAAAAGAGCTCATGGAGAATTTTGGAGAATTTTACATTGTTTACACGTTGAAATATTTTAGACACATGGGGCTAAAATATATATAGGTTATTAAAACTAATGCCAGCAGTGTATTTTGATTTTATTGCAGCGTCCAGAAAATTTAAAATGGTATTTGTGGTTTGCATTACATTCTCACTGGACCGTGCTGCTCCAGACCGGAGGACACGGACTAGAAAACACTCCTACACGAGGGAGTGGAAGAGGTTCCGCTGCAGCACAGCTGGCACTGCTGCAGCTTGGATTCAGTCCTATCCTGAGAACGTCCACATGCCATGAGTACGGCCATTAAAAAAAAAAAAAAAGGAAAAGGAAGATGGCATTGCTTCAGTACTTACCATATGTACTGGGCTTAGCACTTTGTCTTTATTATTACACTTAAGATTTAACACGAGGCATGAAGTAACTCAGTGCTGGTTTTCTGAGTAGAAAATTTTAAAAGGAAGTGCATTGTAGCCAGCTGTTCAGAGCGCAAAGCACCCCGTGGCAGTGCCCACTGTGCCTATGGAGAGGCCTGACCGGGTGGTGGGATGTCGCCTCAGCTCTGACTGTAGCAACCCTCTCCCCAGGGTCTGCTGCCCTCACCCCATTCCTGCTCCCCTGCAAAAGCACAGTAGGTAGATGCAGTCAACACCGGATGTTACCACTGAGGCAAAGCTCTTGCAACTGCACGTGGGTATTCAGCGATCTCCAAATAAGAAGTGGAGGGGAAAACCCAACCAAGCCAAGTAACAAGAGTTCCTTCCCGGGCACAAACACACAGATAAATGCATCAAAGGAAACACAACTCTGTACTGACAGGTCCACACGAGTCAGGAGTCCATCAATGGCTCGCATCGAAGAGAAAAGAGCCCACTTGTGCTCAGAAGTACAAATGTTCTCGAAGTCTCTCATAGTTATGTGCTATGATTTTAAAAAAAATTATTCTTCCAGTTAAAGCTCAACTGATTCATTGCTGGGCATGAGATGCTACGACTTTGTCAAGGCTGGTTTTTCTCTGTTGGAAATGGATTCTGCGTCCTGCTCTTACTTCAGTGCTGAGTCTGCCTGTCTTGCTCTAAACCCGCCACACCTGCTCTGGGTGAAGCAGCGACTCCAGTGCTAAGAGCCTCGCGCAGCCCTTGTGCGGGGCGACGTGTGCTTCCTAGGGCCTCCCAGCTCTGTTTCTGGTGGCGCTGGCCACACCAAGTTAGCCGAGAATGTTCTTGGGCGGAAACATTGCCACGAAGAACGTGGCCATCCTCCCGGGCAGAACCCTGCCCCTCAGAATCAGTTTAGTCTTTGATACAGACGACGTCCTTGTCACATGTTGAGTGACACATAAGCTCGCCAAGATCAAAGAACACGGTCAGCTCTGGTTAACCTGAGCAACCGCAAAGGCATATATTCATGGAAGCGTTCACCCCCCCCCCCAAAATAAACCAATTCGCTAGGAAGAGAATTCACTCAAAAAACAAGTCAAAAAACTCTGGGTAAGGAAGGCAACTGACACCCTCCTCCCAACAGCAATAATATCTAACCTGTTCACAGCCAAACCAAAGCCGCGTGTTAAATGCAACACAGGGCAAACGGAACCCTATGATACAGGCTACCGACCGTTTGCTTTTTGCTCACCATCAACAAGCATGGAGCACAAACTGTGTGCCAGGAAACACAAACAGAAAAACTGAAGGCAGGAGTGCCCCTGTGTGGCTCAGGGGGTTACCAACCCGACTAGTATCCTTGAGAAGGTGGGTTTGCTCAGTGAGTTAAAGATCAGGCATTGCCTCGAGCTGAGGCGTAAGCATAGGTCACAGATGTGGCTCAAAGTGCGGCTCGGATTTGGTGTGGCTGTGGTGTAGGCCGGCAGGTGCATCTGTGATTTGACCCCTGGCCTGGGAACTGCCATATGCCACAGGTGTGGCCCTAAAAAATAAACAAACAAATAAATGAACAGAAACAAAACTGAATGCATCTGAGCAGCTCTCAAAGGGCTTTCAGCTGACTGCTTCCTCCTAAACCTCAGCATGTTGCAGGCAGATCCACCCTCAGCTGCAAATTAACAGCCTGGATCCCCACAAAGCTCTTCAGACACACCCTCTCCAGGGTCTCAGGCACATTCACGCAGCTTTTCCACAGTTCAGCCTTTGTAGTTGCAAGCTCTTAATAATAGTTTACCTTTGCTCCTTGAGTATCCATACTTTCATCAAAGAAATTATGTTTTCGCTCTTACTATAGGACGCAATTTGATGACAGTGGGTAACTTCCTGGTTTTACAGCACTTTCAAGTTCTCAAATATTAAACAGGCAAACAAAAAACAGAGTTCCCAGAGTGGCTCAGCAATTAGAGAACCCGACTAGCATCCGTGAGGATGAGAGTTCAATCCCCAGCCTGGCTCAGTGGGTTAAGGATCCAGCGTTGCCGTGAGCTGTGGTGTAGGGGCACAGACACGGCTTGGATCTGGTGTTGCTGTGGCTGTGGTGTAGGCCGGCATCTGTAGCTCCGATTAGATCCCTAGTGTGGGAACCTCCATGAGCTGTGGCTGAGGCCCTAAAAAGCAAAACTAGCTTCTTAAAACAAGTGTGGAAATTATGTTTTCCACATTTACTATACTGTTTCTTTGAAAATGTTTTTTGGAAAAACACCAAAATAGATAGAGGATTTTTTTTTTTTAAGTTTTTTTTTTTTGGTAGGGCTACACCTGAGGCATACGATGTTCCCAGGCTAGGGGTTGAATCGGAGCTGCAGCTGCTGGCCTACACCACAGCCACGCCAGATCTGAGCCTCGCATTTGACCTATACTACAGCTCACGGTAACACCAGATCCTTAACCCACTGAGCCAGGCCAGGGGTGGTACCTGCGTCCTCACAGATACTGGTCGGGTTTGTTAACCACTGAGCCAGGACGGGAACTCCAAAACAGGATTATTAAACCTAACATTTTCTCTGTCTTTTGTGGAACCAGTTTTGAACTCCTCTGCTCTGTAATTTTAAACAAAATTACCCTAATTTTGGTTTAAACAATCATTGCCTTATTTTGACAGTATCTAAAAACATGCTTCCTACCTCACCCCCGCCCCCAGCTATCATTTCCAGTTTGACAACCTGCTATCAATGTCGTCACTGCTGTTTTTATTATCCTAAAAGACCT
This sequence comes from Sus scrofa, assembly GCF_054392235.1. Classification (NCBI taxonomy): domain Eukaryota; kingdom Metazoa; phylum Chordata; class Mammalia; order Artiodactyla; family Suidae; genus Sus; species Sus scrofa. The sequence continues at coordinate 5,155,036 of NC_139385.1, forward strand.
TCTTCTGCACAAGCTGTAGGGGGTACCTACCATATGAGTTGATCGTTATAGAGAAAGGCAGTGTACTTGACTATACTCAGGCTTTCTTCCATTCTATTAATAAAGGACTGGATTTTCAAATATGTCATTTTATCCAATGGGAAGAAGCTGATGCCGCCAAAAATGTCAAGGAGATCACATGACTGCAAATGCAACGTTTGCAAATACTGTAGGAAGAAAATCAAGCATAAAACTTACTAACAGCGCACTGAAGCTAGCACTCTGACAAGTGAAAATGATTAGCCTTAATTTATGGTACAACTACATGCTAGCAAATGGCACACTGACAAGAGCACCAAGGAGTGAGCCTCAGGGAACTAGATTTGAAATCAGCACCAATTTCAAAATATAAACTTCAAACACAACTGGTGTTTATATAGCATTGTGTTTTACCTTTTCCATATGTTTAATTCCTAGATCTTTTTTTTTTTTTTTTTTTTGTCTTTTTAGGGCCAAACCCGTGGCATATGGAGGTTTCCAGGCTAGGGGTCAAATCAGAGCTGTAGCTGCCGGCCTACACCACAGCCATAGCAATTCGGGGCCCCCAACCCACTGAGCGGGGCCAGGGATTGAACCTGCGTCCTCATGGACACTAGCTGGGTTCGTTAGCCCCTGAGCCAGGATGGGAACTCCCCATATGTTTACTTCCTCATATGAGTGCTCCTCAGATGAGATTGACCTCCACAGGCGGTATCATGGACAGAGAGCCCCCTCTTTTACTAAGATCACCCCGGAAGAACATGCAATCAGAGTGGGTGGAAAGTGCTCATGGACAGGAGAGGAAGGAAGTCAAAAAAAGGAACCAGGAGACAGTCACGATGAAGAATTAGGGTCATTAAAGAAAAGGCGTTCGTAAAACAAATAATTAAAAAACAGACATTAAAGGTAGGACAGCAAGAAAAAGAAACCGAGACTCTTTCTTCTAAGATGAACTGAATTTGACGAGGGGTGGGGGAAATATGCTACATTTACACAGGAGGAGAACGGCAACTATTTAGGGACATTCACTTATCCGTTGGGAAAAATCACACTCGTAACTCCTAAGGGGAGAAAGTCTGTGTCACAGCCACAAACCTGACCTTGAGTCAATACCGGGTACACCTGCTTCGTCAACACAATCAATCCATGGATGTGCAAGTGAGCTGATTAATCCAGCGCACAGCACAGCAAGGAGGCTTCTGAGGAAGCCCACACTGACAGAGGCAGGTGGGACCAGGATGGAGCCGACAAAAAGACGTCTCCGAGATGCTTTAGGGAGTGGTGTGCAAATGGCAGAAAGCTCTGATTCCCAAGTACCAACCGAACTCATTGCCTCACTGGTCTGATTTCATCACGCTATGTCGTAGGCTCTTTGCCACTTGCAAGGTCCAGGGTTTTTTGGTATGTGGCAAACAAAACCTGTGTATCTCTCCAACAGACTGTGTGAACAACTCCCAAGATTACAGGTAAAATTCAAAACACTTACCCGATGGAAGAATTTCTCTAATCTTTCTTTTAGGAGCTTGACGCCTCCGTCTTCCATGGCTCTCAGAAATGTACCATTAAAAAGCTAATGGTGTAAAAGATTGGAAAAAAGGTCACTTTCCTATGTCCTTCAAGGAACTAGAACAAGCTCTTCTCCTCTTACCTTAATTCAGCTTGTGTCATCCCCTTGCTCCCTCTGAATCCAGAAAATATTTACACGAGAAAGCCTGCGTTATAAGTCACCAACTATCAAAACAATGTCAAGTGATATTTCAATTTAAAAATAATTTTTTTTTAAAGGGCCACACTTGCAGCGGATGTAAGTTCCTGGTCCAGGGGTCAAATCTGAGCTGCGGCTGAGGCCTGCGACGCAGCCACGGCAACACCAGATCTGAGCCACATCTGCGGCCCACGCTGCAGCCTGCTGCCGTGCCGGACCCTTAACGCACTGAGAGAGTCCAGGGATCAAACCCGAATCCTCACAGAGACAACATCAGGCCCTTAAGCCACTGAGCAACCATGGCAACTCCAAGACTCCAATTTTTATACAATCACCCAATTGTTCTGGGTGTTTCTTTTTAAACCTCAACTGACACCTAAGTTTCACTTCACATAGATAATGAATCATACAAATATCTGCAGTATGTGCTTTCCTCGAGAACATGGCCTCTACTGTCGCCGACAGGGACATGCTCCTGTCACGAGTTGGGGAAGAGAGACCGGCTCGGACCTAAGTGCCTAAGTGCCCCCATACCCCTCGATACTGCTTCCAAGGCCCCGTTATTTCCTTCTCTAAGACAGGTACATCGTCACCCTTGCAAGCACGTAAAGAATTAAGAATTATGTTTAAAGGACCCACGCAAATCGGGGTGACTGGCTCGAGGCTCCATTCAGAAAGCCTGCCACGCTTACCTTGTACATGCTGTAGCACTGCTGGAGCACTGAACTATACACCTTGTCCTACAAGCAACACAGAGACAGAGCACAGAACTCAATTCAAGGGGGGAGAAAAGTCTTTGCACAGCAAAAGCACAATGACGCTTGGCAAAGCCATACGTTGCGCATAAACTTGGCCCTACAATAGCGCTGTGCTGAAAATAAGAGGTATTGATTGAAATGCAATTATGAACGAGTAAGCCTAATTCTTAGGAGGGCATTAAACATAGATGACTGGTGAGAGGGGTACATATAGATTTGTCCTAAGATTGTGCTCATGGAAACAGTGTGCATGAAACTGCACTACGTGGACCCTGAGAAAGCTCTGCATAAGGGACATAGCTTAAATCGGAACAAGTCACTCAAGATACTAACAATTTTTTTTTTTCTCTAAAAGCATGAACGAAAACAATGATAAACACATTACCAGCAACTCCTCCTCTTGGTATTCAACAATCGGTTTTCCATCTTTACTTTGCTTCTCAATTATAGGATTCCGAACAACCTACAAAGTTGGATGAGCTGAAATTACGCATGAATCAACTGTATGTTTCTACTTTCCCCTGCATTCAAAGAATTTAAACATGTCCCAACATCAAAGACAAAACTTCTTAAAACAGCCCCAAGAACAAATACACCAAAGAGGAGTTTGGTTTTAAAACTGCCGCCCACTTTACTGTGGCTTTACTCTGATGCAATGACTACAGGACCTTCCCGGGTTCCTCTCAGTAAAGACCCGCCCACAAAGGTTGCCCCACAAATTCAAAACGGTATCCAGCGTATATAAATACCATGACCATCCAGAAATTGTCTTCTGGTTCATTGAAGAACTGCCTGTTCTTCTGTGTGTGTAAAGATTTTGCAGGTTTTGATGGACTAAAGGTCCTAAAAAGGTGAGAAGGACATGTTAGGCCCAATTCTCTAGTGTAAGCTGAAAGAATTCCCTAAATTCTGCACAAGCATACGGAAAGCCCTTACCTTGTAAACTGGACAATAGCTTCACATAATCCGACATTTCTAATTTTTTCATTCTTTTCTACTTCATTTGGATAATAGAAGAGAATTTTATTTTCCTCCTGAAGTATGAAGAGACAGAATCACTCCATTGACAAAAGCATATTTTTTCATCTTAGCTGCTGAAAATGCTAAGTTTAACGTCAACCTCTTATGTCCGACATGCTGGCTGGCACAACAAAACAAAGACTCTTTTTATCTTCTCCTAACTGTGTAAATAACGTCCAGCGCCCTGAAAGGCAATTGTGGTAGCCACTAAGTCATATGTCATCTGAAGTAGCATTAGACGACTATTCTGAAAACTCGATCTTTGGATTTCTTTCCTCAGGCTCATTTGTAATACACCGACACTTAAAGAAATAAGCCTGTGCTCACATGCACAGACACCTCGCCACCAATTAAACCGAGCAGGCTCAAAGGCATTTGGACTGACAGCCTTTAAAAGGACCGTGATTTGCTGCCAACAAAACCTAGAGCCGGACATCCTCTGAGGAAGTCACCGTCTCCACCTAAAAACCCAAAAAGCAAACAACAACAACAAAAAACTCCACCCACCCAATTTATTCCTTAATTTGGAGAAAACTTTCCGAAGACTCCCTCAAGCCTGCGTTACAGTACCAGCCTCCCACTCTCGTTCCACTCTTCTAGTCGGAGGCTTCCAGCAACCAAGACGTGCACTCAATTGTAATTACCCAAGAGCGATGTCAAGAGAAGAGAAACAACCTGTGTGGCGTGATTAACCCGACGAACCCTCACTCCATACACAGGCATTGCTCCAGGACCCGAAGCAGACCCTGCCTGCGTTGTCCCGCCCCCGCCGCAGCTCCTTGGCCCCGGCACACACCTGACGCTAAGCCGCCCAGTAACTGCCGCTCAACGAGGGCCGTCTGACAGGTGCTGCCCGGCGCCGCCTCCCGGGCGCACCCCGCCGCTGCCCTGGACCGACGCCGACCCGCCGCCCCCTGCCCTCCGCCGCCGCCGCCGCCAGACGCCCGCGCGGGGCCCCGCTCCGCCTACCTCTCCCTCGCGCGGCCCGAAGCGCGGGTTGTAGATGAAGAAGCTCAGCAGCGCCGGCGGGAACTGCTTCTCCTGGGCCGCCCCAGCTCCTGCCCCGGCCCCGGCCGTCGCTGCCGCCATCCCGGCCCGGCCCCCTGTCCTGGGAGCCTCCCTCTGCCCGCCCAGAGACAGCTGCCGCGCGGAGACCGCACTTCCGCCTCGGTCGCCGTCGCCCCGGAAGTGCTCGCCGCCAGCCCGGAAGAAGAACCCGCAGCCCCGCGTCCCCTTCTGGCACCGGTTTGAGTTGGTTCCACTTTATGGCCTGGGTAGGTGTTTCTCGTAAGAGTTAAGATGCAGGCTGAGCCGGTTTTTTTAGTTTGCGCTCAGATTTCTATCCTGGCTAAAGGCGAGGGTCGCGTGTTTGCAAAAAAGTATGCCCGCTTCGTTTGTCTTTAGAGCGTGAAGGGCAAAGGAGGCGCCTGCCCTTGGGGTGGTGGTGGATTCAGTCGGGCACCTTGGCCATGTTCATCATCCACAGGGTTCCTTCGAGAGTTTATGGGGTTTTTTCTGATCCCTCTTTGCGAGACCTCAGGTGACCGCCGGATCAAATCAAACCGAATTCCTGTCCCTGGGGAGAAAGCTTGCTGCGGATGGCAAAACGCACGTGCAGCGGAAGCGGGACCAGAGCGCGACATTCTCCCTTCAGTGCCAGACGTTGGAGCGCAGGGCATCGCCCTTTTCAGCTTTGGGGGTTCACAGGGTTTTGAGTCCTATGGATGGTGGCATGTGGAAAGGCTCGTTAGGTCTAGTATTTAAAGCCCTTGCAGCAGACCGCTTGGCCAAACTCAGGATCTTAGCTTAGGTTGTCTTGATCGGTCACAGATTAGGTTTGGCAACGGGACCTCTTCTCCAACCTGGCAGAATACCCCCTTTAGTCAGGCTGTGTTGGAATTTGAACATGAGACAGAGCTGGATACTGACCTAGCTACTCCCTCTCTAGGCGTGAGTCTTTGGACTGAGTTCATAACCTTTCTCCAGTGTCCAGCTCTTGTATGTAAAAGGAGTAACAGTAAATGCTTTTCTAGTAGGTATTTTACATTAAAGATTAAACGGGACTATGAAGTGTGTGTATCGTAGTTCCCAGCCCTGAATCATTATTTGGTAATTAGCATCATTACTTTTACTTGGAAGACTGCCTCAACTAGCTTGCATTAGTGTATGCATGCTTCTGTTAGAAAGATATGTTTTGACATTAAAGCCATAGTTTTCAAAGAATTTCAGGGTAGCAACCCCTCCTCCCCCTCTTTGTCCCCCTCAAAGTCTGTGGGGACTTCTGATAATATAAAATAGAATTACCCTCATTGAATGAGAGCCCTAGTGGTAAGATTTAGACCCAAGGGTACCTTCCTTTGGCCTTTTCCAGAAGCTGCACCCCCCAGCCCCCATCTCTTCTTCATCTCCCTTGGGGACCCTGAAGCACCTGTGTAGGAACCTAGTACTCCAGGGAGTGTCATCTGAAAACTCCAGGTTAAAGAATTCTTTCATCTGTCTCAAAGCAAATGCTTTTGGAAGAGTAGTAGAAAGAGCCCAGGGCTTAAGTTGGGACACCTGAATTTTAGTTCTGGTTTTTATTATTTACCAGGTGTACGGACCTTTGACCAATCACTTCTTTGGCTTCAGTTACCTCTCCTGAAAAACGAGATCAATGCTTGCCTCAAAGGGTTATTGCAAATGTTACACTAGATGATACAAATGAAAATACTCTGTAACGTGTACTCTGTCAGTGTGGTGAGAGAACGTTGTATTAATAGCATTCACCCCAGCACAGCCTCTCCCTCCTTGTTTTCTTTGCTTCCTATGCCCTCCAGTCAGTTGCGTTAATTACCACAGGGGAGAGATAATATGAAGACAAAATAAACCAAACAAAACCAGAAATCGAAAGGATTTTAAGTTTCCAAAGCCAAGGAACCAAGAACGCTTACATAGTGAAGCATCCCCTCTCACTGTCCTTGGGGGTGTGTGGTCCGAAGTGAGAAGAGTAATGATGACAGACACCTGGATGGGTCAGGCGATCTCAGAGAGGACGTGCACATCGTATCCCTGCGGGGTGGGAGAAGCAAGCCTTGCAGAGTTCCCCTCTGTGTCAAACTTGACTCAACAACAGAGTAACCATGGCCGCCCCAGTGTCTAGGCAGTAAGCTACTCCATGCAGGAAGCAACCAGATGTTTTACTTGTGCACATAAGTACTTCAGAGAAAGCTGGTCCTGAGAGCCCATAAGATGAGGACAAAGAAAAGGTAACTGTGGCCTATGTGGACTCACTACTGAGACCAGAAGATGACAGAGGAGTGAGGGTGACTCAGTGGTTACTAGTATGGACTGGGCACCAGGTAGGTGCTCATGCAGGGCCTTGGAATGCCCACCTCTTCAACCTAGAGAAAGGAGGGGGAGGGGGAGGCTGGACTACCTGATGTCATCCTGAATTATGATTCTGTCCCCCAGCATGATGGGGATTCAAAACTAAGTCCAGTGATAGAACTAGAAAATTAGATGCTTTGCACTCAGTGTAGAGGGAGCAGACTCTTCTGATTGGATAATTCCGCTGCCTTATATCCCGACTGAGTATCGGTAAGGAAACATTGGATTTAAACTGCATGTTAGACCAGGTGGCCCTAATAGATACACAATAGTCAACCATCCACCTAGCAACAGCAGGCTACCCATTCTTCTCAAGTGCACGGGAAACATTTTTCAGGAGGGACCATATATTACACCACAAAATGTTTTAATAAATTTCAGGGGGTTGAAGTCATATCAAGCATCTTTTCCAGTGACAAGTGTTATGAAACTAGAAATCAATTACAAGAAAAAAGTGGAAAATTTACAAATATGTGGAGATTAAACAACATGCACCTGAAGAATAGGTCAAAGAAGAAATCAACAGGGAAACAAAAATATATTGAGTCCAATGACAATGGAAACATATTATGCCAAAACTTATTGGATGCAGCAAAAGCAGTTCCAATAGGGAAGTTTGTAGTAAAAAGTGCCTACAATCAGAAAAAAGATCTCAAACAATATGAGTCAAGGAACTAGAAAAAGAAGAGTAAACTATGTCCAAATTTAGCAGAGGGAAGGAAATAAAGATCACATTGGAAACAAAAGAAATGGAGACTATGGGAGTTCCCGTCGTGGCTCAGTGGTTAACGAATCTGACTAGGAACCCTGAGGTTGCCGGTTTGATCCCTGGCCTCGCTCAGTCTCAGTGGGTTAAGGATCCGGCGCTGCTCTGAGCTGTGGTGTAGGTCACAGACGCGGCTTGGATCCCGAGTTGCTGTGGCTCTGGCGTAGGCTAGCAGCTACAGCTCCGATTAGACCCCTAGCCTGGGAACCTCCATATGCCCCGGGAAGTGGCCCTAGAAAAGGCAAAGAGACCAAAAAAAAAAAAAGGAGAGACTAAAAAGATAATAGAAAAGATAATAAAACTAAAGTTTTTGTTTGTTTTTTGCCACACCCACAGCACGTGGAAGTTCCTGGGCAGGGACTGAGCCTGTGCTGTAGTTGCAAACTGTACCACAGATGCAGCAACACTGGGTCCTTCACCTGCTGTGCCACACAGGAACTTCCCTAAGCTGACTTTTTAAAAAGATGAGCAAGGTTGACAAACTGCTGGCTAAACCAAGGAAAAGAAAGGACTCAAAATCAGAAATGAAAGGCAAGACATTACAACTGATAACATGGAAATACTGAGGATCATGAGAAGCTACTATGAGCAATTACGTACCAACAAATTAGATAACTTAGAAGAAATGGGTATGTCACTAGAAACACACAGACTACCTAGACTGAATCATGAAGAAATAGAAAATCTAAACAGACCAATTACGAATTTGGAGATTGAATCAGTAATCACAACATTTCAACTAGCAGAAGTCTAGGACCAGATGGCTTCACTGGTACATTCTACCAAACATTTAAAGAATTAATAACTTCTTTAATTAATACCAAAAATGGAAGAGGAAACCCTTCTAAATACTTCAGGGGGTAAGCTCCTTGACAGTGGTCCTGGCATTGATTTTTTTGGATTTGACACCAAAAGTGAAAGCAACATATTAAAAAATAAGTGACATCAAACTAAAAAGCTTCTGCACGGTTAAGGAAACCATTAAAAAAAAAGAAAAAGAAAAGAAAAGTCAGCCTTTCCCAACTTATGGAATGGGAGAAAGAAAATATTTGCAAACCACACACCTAATACAATATTAATATCCAGAATATCAGGAATTTGTTTAATGCAATAGAAAAAAAAAAACAAAAACAAAAACACCAAAAGTAGGCAAAGGCTCTGAATAGACATCTTTCCAAGGAGACGTCCAAATTGCCAACAGGTACATGAAAAGATGCTTAACATCACTAAACATCAGGGAAATACAAATCAAACCCACAATAAGGTACCAGTTAGATGTAAGAGGAGATAATAAATGCTGGCCAGGATATTGAGAAAAAGGAACTCTTTGGCACTGTGCGTGGGAATGTAAATTAGTGCAGCCACTCTGGAAAACAATATGGAGGTTCCTCAAAAAACTAAAATAGAACTACCATGTGATTCAGCCATCCCACTTCTGAGTCTGCTTCCAAAGGAAATGAAATCATTCTCTAGTATTAGGATTATCTGTACTTCCACATTCAGCGCAACAGTCGTCACAATATCCAAGGTGTGGAAACAACCCAAGTGTCTGTTGGTGGATGAATGAATAAAGAAAACGTGTCATTTATGTGCACAACAGAATATTAGTCACGAGACTGGCCTGTAGTCTTCTTTTTGTGTGATATCTTTGTCTGGCTTTGGTATCAGGGTGATGGTGGCTTCAAAGAATGAGTTTGGGAGTATCCCTTCCTCTGCAATTTTTTGAAATAGTTTCAGAAGGAGGGGTATCAGCTCTTCTCTAAGTGTTTGATAGACTTCGCCTGTGAAGCCATCTGGTCCTGGACTCTTGTTTGTTGGAAGTTTTTAAATCACAATTTCAATAGTCACGAGAAAGAAGGAAATCCTGTCATTTGCAACAACATGGGCGAATTTATGCTAGGTGAAATAAGCCAGACAAAGAAAGACAAATAGGGTGTGATGTCACTTATATATGGAAACCAACAAAAAAGTGGAACTCAGAGAGTAGAGTAATGATGGTTGCCAGGGGCCGAGGGGGTGGGGGTGAGGGAAATGGAGGCAAAGAGTAAAAAAACTTTAAGTTATAAGATGACTAAGGTCTGAAGACCTAAAGTAAACATGGTGACAAGCATTGATAACATTGTATTGTATAATTGAATTCTGCTAAGAAAGTAGAATTAAGGGTTTTCCTTAAAAAAACATGAAAAGATGTTCAATATCACTAATTATTAGAGAAAGGCAAATCAAAACTACTGTGAGGTACCACCTTACACCAGCCAGAATGCCCATCATGAAAAAGTCTACCAGCAGTAAATGCTGGAGAGGGTGTGGAGGAAAGGGAACCCGCTTACACTGTTGGTGGGAATGTATATTGGTGCAACCACTATGGAAAAGAGTATGAAGATGCCTCCAAAAACTAAAAATAGAATTACTGTTTGATCCAGCAATCCCACTCCTGGACATTTACCCAGAGACAACCATGACTTGAAAAGATACATACACCCCAATGTTCACTGCAGCATTATAAACAGTAGCCAAGACATGGACGCAACCTAAATGTCCATGTACAGAGGAGTGGATAAAGATGTGTTACGTATACACAATGGAATATTACTCAGCCATTATAAAGCAAAGAACTAATGGCATTTGCAGCAACATGGTTGGACCGAGAAATTATCATGCTAAGTGAAGTTAGACAGTGAGACACCAACATCATATGCTATTACATGTGCAATCTAAAAAAAGGATACAATGAACTTCTCTGCAGAACAGATACTCAAAGACTTTTAAAAACTTATGGTTTCCAAAGATGACAGGTTGTGGGGTGGGGGGGTGGGCTGCGGGTTTGGGATGGAAATGCTCTAAAATTGGGTTGTGATGATCATTGTACAACTATGAACGTAATAAAATTGAGTTAAAAAAATAAATTGCACAAAAAAGTCAATATATGAGATGATGGATGTGTTTCTTAATGGTGGGAATCCTTTCTCACTGCCTGTGTATATAAAATCACCACATTCTACACTTTCAATATTGCACAATTTTGAATGTCAGTTATACCTCAGTAAAGCTAAAAAAAAAAAATTTTTTTTTTGTGAACTCAAAATTCCAAGGGAATTCGATGTGGGCACGGTTCCAGGCTGGGAGGTTCTGAAACATGTTCTCAGGTATGTCTGTCTCTCCGCTAACAAGGGAAGTGAGTTTGTAGATGGTAGGAACCTACTGGAGTCTCATCTTGTTCCCATTGTCCAGCACGGCACCTGCCTTCAAGGGCACAGTGTGTGTGTGTTGACGGATGAGTTACAGAGGTAGGGAGTTTGCTCATTCGTAGTTCTGTCGGCCGGCCGCATGCCACGCACACAGCTCAGGTCACAGGCTGATCGGACATTCTAGTGAGTTCTCACCTCCCTATACTCATCTCAGGACTGAGCTTCAGGAGGAAGCTGCTGGGTGGAGGTGGAGGTGTGATACACACCTCCAAGGCCACCTGTGCACAGGGCCACTTCCTCCCGCTCTGTTGGCAGAAATAACAGACCCATGAATCAAGTAATTGATCTCTGCTCGGTTGGTTTAGCGCCCAGAGGCCGTGTCATTTGCAGGTGACCTTTATCCTGAGGGTTCATCTCTCTCCTGCAGTTAAAATGGCCCTCGACCTCCGTCTCCTCCTGTGGCTCTTCAAAAGCATGTGCGTTCTTGACATTAAAACATGAAAAATCTGGAGCAAATTTGGTACAGCAGTGTTCAGGTGGTAAACGAGAACAGCCAGAAAAAATATATAATGTAACTTTTAGATATTACAGGCATTCAACAATTATGTCATCATGTAATATATACAGACATGTATATAAATGTATGTGTTACAGGTTATTATGCTCTGGTGAGAACTGGTTCAGTAGCCTCTCTAAGGCCACTGCCTTCATCTGATGCTGAAGCTTGAAGTCTGCAGAGCAGACAGGCAGGAAGGGACGATGGATGGAAAGGGGGGGAGAGTGAGGACCACCTGCCCCTCATGTCAGTCCCTCACTGCTTCCAACTCTAATGTCCTGCAGGAAAGGCTGGTGTCCTTGGCCCCAGAAGGAACCACACTTGGAGCTAGGAGCAGGAGCAGGGCCCCACGCCCAGGAGGGAAGCCAGCAGGTAAGCCACCCCCACCCCGACCTCATAAGCGTCAGTACCCTGGCTCTTTGCTGCCATCCTCCAAATCCCAGGCAGATGCCTCCCGCAGCCCACCCTAACCGGATACCTGTAGCTAAGCGAGTTGACATGTTATGATGCCATCAGATTGTTCCTGTTTGATACAGTTTTGGCAGTAGTTACGCAGGTGTTTGCTGCATCTCTGTGTAGTCTCAGATGTGTGCTTGCAGTACTTTACAATTTATTTTTATTTATTTTTTTGTCGTTTTAGGGCCAAAACTGTGGCACATGGAGGTTCCCAGGCTAGGGGTCTAATCGGAGCTACAGCTGCTGGCCTACACCAAAGTCACAGCAACGCCAGATCTGAGCCTCGTCTGCAACCTACACCACAGCTCACAGCAACGCCGGATCCTGAACTCACTGAGCAAGGCCAGGGCTCCAACCCGAAACCTCAAGGTTCCTAGTCGGATTCGTTTCCACTGCGCCATGACAGGAACTCCGCTTTAAATAAGGCTGGCAGCTGTAGCTTCTATTAGACCCCCCCTATGCCTGGGAACCTCCATATGCCGTGGGTGCGGCCCTAAAAAGCAAAAAATAAATAAAAAATAAAAATAATTCAGGGTGTCAATCTATTCACATTTGTTGTAGGATCCCAAAGAAAATGATGTCAAAATCCATCCCCTCCCTCCGCCAAAAGTTGACTTTTTGAAGCCAGTTAAAACATTATGTAAATAAATAGCCTTTCCAGCGAATAAGTTAACAGGCCAGGTGGAAGCGATCCTGGCGCTTCCAATTTCACCTGTCTTCTTAAGTGTTTGCAAAGTAATCCCATACCCTCACATTAGCAGAAGAGATAGAAGATAGGTTTTTGCTTGAAATTGGATCCCTGACTACTCATTACAGCACAGTAAACTGCAGTCCTTACACCGAATTTACTATGTAGCTTGTCAACCTGAACAGAGACAAGTAGTTCACATTTTCACTGTTTTGTGATACTTTGTGTCCGAGCTGGAAAGAACTGTGAAAACCTACGCATTCAAAAACATTGTCTAGGGAGTTCCTGTGATGGCTCAGTGGTGAATGAATCCAACTAGGAACCATGAGGTTGCGGGTTCGATCCCTGGCCTCGCTCCGTGGGTTAAGGATCCGGCGTTGCTGGGATGTAGGTTGCAGACACAGTTCGGATCTCGCGTTGCTGTGGCTGTGGCCGGACTCTGATTAGACCCCTAGCCTGGGAACCTCCATATGCCGCGGGAGCGGCCCCAGAAAAGGCAACAAAATAAAAAACATTGTCTAAGTATTTCATAATGTGCAGAGGGCCGAAGCAAAAATACTAAATAAAGCTGGATGATTTTAATAATTCCCATTAGTCTCAACAGGTAAGCACATTCTCCAAGAGCTCTTGGAGAGCAAATATTCCGTTCAATTGTAAACTACTGAACTATAAGCCAAAATTGTAAAAGTTAAAATTAAAGACACCATTGCCACCCTCGTTTATAAGCAATTAGGGAAAGTAACAGACACCAGCTTTTTCGGCTCTGTGACCTCGTATGCTATCTAGAACCTCGTTTTAAAGTTGAAATACATTCTTCTGCTGCTGAGGATATGCTCGCTTGAAGTGGGTTGATTGTACATTCAACATTTTGGTTTTTCATTTTCTTTTCTTACTGTGCTGTTTAAAAAGGCTGCAGGTTCTTCTGACGGTTGTGTGGTCCTACCAGCAGGAGAGAACCACTGTTGACATTTCTTGCTATGTCCTTTCACCCTTTTTTCCCCGTGAGGCACCTATCAAATAGGACCCATTTACAAATGAATTTCTTTGTGTGGTATTTGTATGGTGACTAAAACCGGGGTCACGTTTGAAGACCTGTTTCTGTTTTCAAATTATATTTGCTACCCAAGTTGGAAAACGCCCTGTTTCTACCAAGTTTCAACTCGGAAAAACAACCCCCCAAATGAGACGTGCTAATTCACACCTATATGCAAGTACTCAGAACTGTTGCTTCCCAGCATTCCCAGGGAACTACTCACCCCCGCCCCCCAAACACCCCAAATCCACACAACATAATTAAAAATCCGTATGAATACAGACCACACAAGATTGTTGGTGGTTTTGTTTCATTTAAGCACACCAGCTGACACTTTTTGGTTGTTTAAAAGCGAGGTAGCTTCTTTTGGTTGCTAGTTATTACCTTTTGGCAGAGACTCTGAAATTACGTTCCTAAGACTGGATTAGAAGGAAAAAGATAATGCCATTGAAATGGGCAAAAAGAATTTGAATTGTACTGTTGAAACCGTAGCATGAATACACTTCATGAACAACCCACCGCGATCCCTTCTATGGAAAATCTGGGGCAATTTGTCCCTTTGTATATGTCCGTTCTCTGAGCACGTTGCCCAAGACATCCAGAACACCAGCACAGCTCAACGCCGCACGGTCCCCTGGGTGCTCCAGATAACCCTTCTGGGTGATTATTTCCATAGGGCTGCCCTCCTGAGTGACAGAAAAGAAATAAGAGAACCCATGATCTTACCCAGAGGGGATGACGCTGCCTTTGCTGCCCCGATGGGTGATGGGTGGTTGAGTCGATTAGACACTCATAACTCTTATTTAAGAAGTGTCATCACTCACGCCGATTCTCCGAGGCAGATGGTGACCAGAGCCCGGTAGGAAGAGAGCTTCAAGCTCCCCTTGAGTTCTTTAAAGGGTTCCCTTTAAAACTGTTGTTGGGCTGAAGAGCCCTGAGCTGGGAGGAGCCAATGGAGGGAAGAGAAACTATTGGGAGGATCCACGTGTGGCGTGGTGCCGGCCACACGTGGATTGTTTTAGGAATCAAGGTACTTAAGTCATCACCAGAGCCCAGAAGGCCCTCTGGCTGGGACCTGGGAGACATTGTCACACACCAGGGGAAGTCAGAGGTGGGCAGAAGCTAGCCCGATTCCTGCCAGCGTGGCTGGGCGATGAGGAGAGTATGAGGGCACACGGGGTACAGGGAGCAGGGACAAGAGACGTCCATGAAGTGACACAGTTCCATTCTTTGGCCCTTCCCAAAGAATTCTTCCTTTTCAACCTGGATTTCGCTAGTTTGACTCGTTTGAAAACAAGCCGTTCTGGGTTTTATCTTAATATTCTTCACACGCTGTGACTTAATATTCTTTACTGTGACTTAATCTTGAAATCGATCCGCTTTCAAAGGTCTAATAGCCTCATTGCAAAGCAGCAATATTGAAATCACGTATGTGCCACTTAACCTTCTGATGCCTATTAAAATAAATGCGCTGTTGTCAAATTTTAAAATGTTGACCCTTGTCCCCCTAAAATCTTGAGGCCCCCTTGGAGCACCTGCACTATCCTTTGAAAAGCTACTCTACCGACAGTCCTCCAGAAACGAGTTCAAAGATGCTAAGCTGCTTAGCAGGATGGTGCCAACCCAGGAGAGGCCAGGGCGCTGTGAGCTTGGGTGTTGGGTGTTGGGGCGGTAAGTGCAAGCTGGTCCACAAGCTCCCAAGAGGATGCCCTGGATCCTCCCAGGGGTCCTCAGCCCCCTGGCATCAGCGGGCGAAAACAGCCTGAACCTGCCACCTGGAAATCAGCCTACTGAGAATTTCCTGGTTTGTAATTGCGTCGCCCTAACAAAAGCCCTGTAACCAGACCCGAAGCGCGCCTCAAATGTTAGTGCAATTCTGGGTGTAATGGGCTCAGGTGGTATCCAGGAAGAGCCAGGAAAATAGTGGCTGAAAAAGGAGAGGGGGGAGGGGGAGGGGAGGCAAGAGAGTGGGTCAGAGCCAGCAAGTCTCTGATCACTTGTTTTTCTGAGAGAAAAAAAAAAAAAGAAGCTTGAAAATATGTCTGCTCGTCTCAACCAGCACAGCAGGCCTCCTTCGCTTTACAGCCACTTTCTGTTCTGCTCGCGCTGTTGGCTCTTATTTAAATCTTGCTGATGGCACCCTAACACCCAGGAGCAGAAACCACCTGAGCAAGCGTGACTTTACACTGGCTAAAACCTCTTTATGCATTTCAGACTCAGAGAAATTGCTGAAAAAAAAAAAAATCCTAGCCTGACGATGATGCCATTTCTTTGCGACTGTGTTTTTAACCCTTCTTTCCCTGTGCACTTGGGCACGACAGACCGTGGCTGGCTTAGGGCTCAATTAGACCAGAATTCTTCCTCAAAGCCCTGGGTTTCTAAATTGCCTTCATCCCTTTCCCCCCATGAGGAAAAAAAAACCACACCCACACATCCGCGGATGATGAGAAAGCTGTCTTTATTGGATGGTGTTTTAAAGGGTTTGTCTGCCGAGGGCCTTCCAGGAGTTGTCAGGGCAGACCTGCCACCAGAGAGTCGGGGGTGGGGGGGGCTGTTGTATGACCAGACTAAGACAAAGGGGAAATTGCAGAAGCGTTTCCAGGGGAAATTAATAAATAAATGAGGGAGAGGATGTAGGGTTTCCCAATTCCTGGGGCTTTGGAGGCCTTCCAGCTGATTCTATCGCCACAGCCTGGGCCCTTTAAGAATGTACCATTTCCTGGAATTCTAGAACAGAAGAGGTGAGAACAGGGTCAGTGGAGATGGCTTGGTACTTTACAGACGGGCAGTGGTCGGTGAGAGTTCTGGGGAAAAAGAAGGAATCAAACCGTCGGCTGAGGGGCAGGCCCCCTCCCAGGGCACAGAGGGAGGGAATGTGGGCCCCTGCCCGCAGGTCCAGACAGCCTGCAGTGTTCCGTCTGCCTGCCTAATCTCCTTTCCCAAACGTCTTTTTTTCTTTCTAGGTCCACACCCGAGGCATACAGAGGTTCCCAGGCTAGGGGTTGCATCGGAGCTGTAGCTGCCAGCCCACACCACAGCCACAGCCACACGGGATCCGAGCCACATCTGCGACCTTCCCCACAGCTCAGGGCAACAACGCTGGATCCTTAACCCACTGAGCCAGGCCAGGGATGGAACCCGCGTCCTCGTGGATACTAGTCCACAGTCTATGCTCATTCAACTCTTTGTCTGGTCAATTCAGGACAGAAATGGGAGATTTTCTTCTTCTTCTATTCAGAGGCAACATATCGCATATTTAGGAAATGTTTCATAGAGTGGGACTTTAACTTTGCTCTGTTAAACCCTAACCTTACCCCCCAAATTTATATCACCAAAAGATAATAATAATAATAATAGTACAGATGCTGCAGACTGAAATGGAAAATTGGAGATTTGCTTTGTATTTATTGTAAGCTTTGTTTGTTTGGACGTCTTTCCTGGTTAGGTTTAAATAAATCAGTCTTCCCTTACTGAAACTATTTTTCTGAGCTATCCATAGAAAAGTGCATTAACTCCCATGTAGGTTTTAGTGGTATCATTTTGAAGAGATTTAAAAAATGAGGATATACTGGGTTTTTTTTTGTTGTTGTTTTTTATTTGTTTGTTTGTTTTGTTTTGCTTTTTAGGGCTGAGGCCAGTGGAAGTTCCCAGGCTAGGGGTCAAGTCAGAGCTGCAGCTGCTGGCCTACACCACAACTCAGAGCAACACCAGATCCTTAACCCACCGAGCGAGGCCAGGGATGGAACCTGCGTCCCTCATGGATCCTAGTCGGGTTCATGACCACTGAGCTACAAGGGTAACTCCAGTAACCGCGGTTTTAAATTTTAATTAGTCCCCCCATCAGGGCCCCACTGATTGACATGCGCAATCAGGTGAGAAGCGTGGAAGCAACGTGACAAAACCAGAAGACGATAATCCCACAGCCATGCAATTACACTCACATTTGAATATAGGGCTCTGGGCATGAAGCATGCACAGATGGTGCTTGATTTCTTTGTTCTCCAAGCCTGTCTGCTGGGTGGGCTAATGTCCCATAGAATGCACTTGTTTTCCTCCTTGAAAGCAAAGAGGCCTTCTCGCTCCACCCAGTAGACGCTTTGCTGTGAGACCTACTTGAAAAGGTCAACCCTTCCCTTATTCAGAGAGACTCCAATCCCACTGGTGGAAATTCCTG
Source organism: Sus scrofa (assembly GCF_054392235.1). Classification (NCBI taxonomy): domain Eukaryota; kingdom Metazoa; phylum Chordata; class Mammalia; order Artiodactyla; family Suidae; genus Sus; species Sus scrofa. The sequence continues at coordinate 5,172,764 of NC_139385.1, forward strand.
AGATTATTTTCAAGGCACATTAGGGTGTCTTGCAGATAATCGGCCAGGCATGTGGCTCGTCCCCTAGTCAGGCGAAGGCCATTTTCTGGTTCACAGACAGGGACCGGTGGGTCAAGCATCTGTGTACCTCCCCAGGCATCGCACCTGAGTCTGCACACATGACTTCCTTCCTGGCTTGGTTCTGGTTCACAGATGAGCAGACTGAGGCTCAGCAAGGTGGAGAAAGGGGGTTTTTACCCCAGGTCTGTCTCATCTCCTGGCTTAAGCCCCCTGTCCCGGATGCTGCCTGAGCTCAGGTCTCTCATGCTGTGTACAGGTGTGAACATACCATCAGCCCCGATTTTCCCATCGCCGTCGTTGTCTGCAGCCGCCATCAAGGACTTGGTTTCTGACTCGGTCAGTTCTCTAGCACCGCTCTCAAACTTCTGGAGGAAAAACCTATGGGATAATGAAGATCAATGGGGATGTTTTGAAAACCCCCCCCCCCGTTTCTCTGTTAACCCTCTCCTTTATCTCTTGAAGCAAATCATCCGCTCCCAGTAACTACAGCAAACAGACAAGAGCTTAGCAAGCAAAGGCTTCCTTCATTGTAGAGACCAAGAGTGGGCATGTTGGTTTAAAACTTTTTTTTTTTTTTTCTTCCAGAGTTTTGTTTGCAAGTCCGTTGGCCAAAGAGAACCCCTGAGACGGATGAATTTTTGTACGCACCGTCCATGTTTCGTATTTTGCGTGGATAGATGTGTGGCCAACTGATTTACGTTTTTCCCTTCTTTCTTTTTTTTTCCCCCTTGCCCTTTAGGGCCGCGCCTGCAGCATATGGAGGTTCCCAGGCTAGGCGTTGAATCGGAGCTGTAGCTGCCAGCCCACACCACAGCCACAGCAACGCAGGATCCGAGTCATGTCTGTGACCTACACCACAGCTCATGGTAACGCCAGACCCTCAACCCACTGAGCGAGGCCAGGGATGGAACCCGCGTCCTCATGATACTAGTCGGATTCGTTTCCACTGAGCCACAAGGAGAACTCCCTGTTTTTCCCTTTCCTGAGAATCCGCTGAGTGACCAGCAGCAGGAGTGGACATTGAAGAAATACCGAGCAGACTCCCCCCCCTCCACTGCACCCCGGCCCCCCGCTAGCAGTTTTGGGGTGCCAGACGGGCTCAGGACCAAGCTTACTTAAGCTCTTCTTCATCCAGGTAGCCACTCTGGTCGTTGTCTATGAAACGAAAAACATCCTTCACCTGACTGGCTGACATCTTGGCCAGGCCCGATGTCTGGAAGAATTTTTGGGGTTCAAAAGTATCTGGGTCTGAAGAACAGAGACTGGGTTATTCTGAGGCTCACTGATTGCATTCTATATTGGGGCCAAAGTGCTGAAAACATAGGTTATTAAAAATGCTTTTCATAATATTGAACTACAGGGGATGCTGTATTAAAAAAAAAAAAAATTCTTTTTTTTACAGGCAAAGTAGGGCTATGACTGGACCAGGATCTTGAGGCAGCCAAGACTGGCTTTGTGTCATCGTCCCCTTCCCGCCCTTCCCAGCTTTCCCTCTGGGTGACTTTGTCCATCTCCTCTTCTCTCTCCTCTGTGCCACCTCTGCCTTTTTTACTGGCTGTGTATCCCCGATGCCAGCATCTCTGGTCCAATTGTTGGGAGAAATGCAGTCATTGGAGTCAAACAGGCTACACTGTGTAGTAAGTTTCTTTCCAGAAAGGTCCTCACATGCTCAGATCTCAGATTCCTGTCTTTGTGGTTATGTAGTTAATACGTTTTTCTCAGAGCCCGTGAATTTTCAGCAACGTTCACACGATAACATTTGTAGCTTTTCGGGAGGTACGAACACTCAGAAAGGGAAGGCCAGCCCGGCCTCGCTTCCCCACCACGTACCTTGGCACTCCAGCAAGGCTGCTGCAATGTCGTCAGCACTGAGGACATCTGTGATGCTCATTTTCCACCTGTTCACACAGAATAAACGAGATGCAAATGGCAAACAGAAGCACACACATCTGGGGGGACCACACCCCCTTAGGCCCACAGAAATTGCATATCTGCTGAAAAAATTTAACAAGTGATACACATAGTATTGTATTTAAGAGCTGGGACTAAATAGCCAAATAAAACCGAATACTAAAAAGATCTCCGTGCCCTCTCCTGCGTATACGCCAAAGATAATATTTTTTAAAAAATATAACCTAAAGAATAATTGTTTTATGGCTGCACTCACAGCACATGAAAGTTCCTGGGCCAGGAATTGAATTCAGGCCACACTGCAGCAGTGCGGGGTCCTTTAACCCACTGCACCAGGCTGGGGATTGAACCTGCGCCTCTGCAGTGACCTGAGCCTATGCGTTCTTAGCCCACTGCGCTACAGCGGGAACTCCTAAAGAAGAATTTGGTTCTATTCTCATATAAAAAATTCTATTTACATAATTGACCACTTATGTAGGCACCTACAAATCACTCGGAAGTAAACCCATGTTACAAATGCAAGAGCCAGAGAAATGCAGTGTTGCAAGTTTCACTTGGGGAAGGACAGAGCTTGGGCTGCTTGCCGACCTTCTGTGGAAGGGATGCCGTCAGTCCTGAAGGATGGGAAGGAGAAACATCAAAACCCCTCTGCCAGAGACCACATCCGTCCACGGGTCACTTCCGTGGGGAAAGACTCTGAGCACAGCGCGTATACCGACCAGCCTACTGTGAATGCGTGTAGGAAAAAAGAGTCTGGGATCTGGTAGGTCCACCAGCTACTCACCGATTTCAATTTTCCTCCAAGAAGAATCAGGAAAAAGAGCTGAAGGAGCACAAAACAGAGGCGCCTTTTCTGTCTTGCTGACCTACCTTATATAGGATTGAAAAAGCGATAGTAAGAACCTCTTAGATTTCCTTTTCAAGGATCAAGTGGACGGAGCTCGGATGTCTTGCCTTAGTAATTAAACCTCTTTTTTTGCTATTTATATCTCAAGGGAATGTGGGTGGGAACAGCCAGTTTTCAAAAACAAACCTCAACAAACCTTAACTAAGGTTTCGATTCTGCAAAGCCAACTGTGCCAGCGAAGTGTGAAGACACCAGAGGCCCGGTGAAGAGGGGACTGTGGTTGCAATGAGGCAAACACATCTGGGGGTGCTCTGTAAACTGAAAAGCCCCCCCCCAGATGTTAGCACCTGCCGTTAGAGGTAGATCTGTGGCCAGCCGCTGAAACCGTGGACGTGTGAGGCTGGCCTCAATCCAGAGCTAATAGACTCAAAGTCAGTGTCAGATGGATACGAAGGACTTGTCCAGCCAAGAGGATGGCACTGGTTAAAGGACTTTCCAAAGACAGTCTTGACTTTGGTATTTCTCAGCTGTATCTTCAATTGCACACACTAAGGAAGCATAAAGGAGGAAACAGCCAACCATTCCCAACCCCCCTTTGATAAAATTTGCAGAAAATATACGAGGTCAGGACTTGGACCTCGTTTTGTTGTTGTTGTTGTTGGCTTTCAATAAACATTTATGGAGTCCCTGTATGGCCAACCATTGTGCTAGACTCTTTTTTGCTTTAATTTGGTCAAAACCAAAACCAAAGCCATGTAACAGGAGTTCCCTTGTGGTACTGTGGATTAAGGATCCAGGATGGTCACTGCAGGGGCTCGGGTCCCTGCTGTGGCGCAGCTTCGATCCCTGGCCCACATGCTGTGGGCATGGCTGGAAGACCCCCCCCCATAACATACAACTGACCGTCTCATCCATTTTTAAGTGGACATACAACATAGTAGCATTAACCATGTACATGGTTGTACAACAAACCTCTAGAACGTTTTCATCCGACAAAACCGAGCTCTCTACCCATTGAAGAAGGATTCCTCATTCTCTCTTCCCGAGGCCCCTGGCAGCCACCGTTCTACTCTCTGCATCTAAGAGTTAGACTCCTTTACCTGCCCCCATGAGTGGAATCATGCAGACTTTGTCTTTCTGTCACTGGCCTCTTTCACTGAGCACCAGGTCCTCAGGATTCCTCCCTGAGGTTGCATATGACAGGATTTCTTTTTTTTTTTTTTTAAGACTGCATTCAGGTTTTTGAAAATTCAAAACCAGATCCCATTCTGCAGTCAGAGCTATCCAGTGGTTTAGGGGTGAACAGTTCAGGAGCTTTAGAGAAGAGTCTCAGACTATTTCCTAGAGGTTGGGGGGGGGTACCATATGGACAGTCATCTTCAGTTTGCCCCCAAATATATTCCCCTACCTGCACCCCGGCTATGGACTTCTGCTCATGTCATCGATGAAAAGTTGCGCCCAGGAACACCTACCACATTTCCTAAGTTAACTAAACCTCAGCTCAGCACTCTTTCTGTCTTGCACACTTGATGGTCCCCCCAGTGCCTAGCACGGTGCCTGACCTAGTTCGGTGCTGAGAAGTTGTTTGATGAATAGATGTATTAAATACAGCAAAGAGAACTTGAGAACACGATCACCAGCCAGCATCAACTTGCCCAGCCGTGAAAAAACTGTTTCTGAAAATAAGCCTCCAGAAATTAGGTTGCTGACATTAAGTTGCCATAGCAACACGCATCCTTTCGTTCCAAGGGTTTACAACTGTCCCTCGAGATGAAGATGTGAAAGAAATCTGCTCATTTAAATGAAAACAGCATATGGGCTAAGCTGAGACACTTTAGGTTTTCATACTTTTTTTCTGATAGAAACGAAGGATAACAGAGACCCAGCAAGCATGATGTCTGAATCAGTAGCGTAGCCAAGATGCTGACTTAAATTCCACCGTGGGCGATCTGGAGATTGATTCACACCCAAGGACAAGCACTCATGTGGTTTCACTCACATGAGGTGCCTGGAGTAGCCACATCCTTCGATTCAGAAAGGAGAAGGCTGGTTGCCAGGGGTTGGGGGAAGGGGATGGGGAGTTAGTGTTTAAGGGGGTAGAGATTCGATAAAGGGATGAGAAAAAAAAGTTCTGGAGATGATGGGGCGATGGTTGGACAGCAGTGTGAATGGTACTTAGAGCCACAGAACTGTACACGTAAAATGGTTAACATGATAAATTGTATGGTATGTGTATTTTACCGCAGTAAGAAGAACGTTGATAGAGTCATCTTCCTTATTTTGGTCACCAATGCACACCTGCTCCCGGGAGAGAGCAGAAGGGAACGTTGGAAGTAGAAGACCTTCATTTGAGCCCAGATCTGTCCTTTATCAGCTGTGTGGCTCTGGGCCCGGTTTCCTCTTGTAGGAAATAGTAATGCAAATGCCTGCTCCACCACCCTGGGGTTTCTTTTGAGGGTCAAGGGACCCAGTGCTGGTCTGCAAGGGTCTGGAGAGGTCTCAGAGTCCCCGGTTGAATTCCACCCCCAACCTGGGATTGCAGGAGGATTTTATCTTGTGTATCCGTCCTGCTCTATTGGTAGGGACTTCCCAGACTGGAAGAAATAGATGCTGGGGTTGACTAGCCATGTCTGTGGTGGGGAAGACTGGCCGAAGGAGCAGGGAACTTGGTGACGCCGGCCAGGCTGTGTGCTTGGGCCTCACTACCAGCAGTGGCCCTGGACTCTCAGATCACACTCCTGTTTCAGATATTTGAGGCTGTCCCCAATCACCTGTTACAGTGCCAGTCGCTGGTGTGCCTCTTAATCCTGCAGATGTCATCTGCTCTGAGCCCACCCATGGACTACCCACTGATGGCGTGGCTCTGTGCCATGGTCTTTCCAGCCTCGCTGGCCTGACCCATCTCTTGACCCACTGGCCTGGCCCGGGTTTCATCACTGTCTGTACTGGACCCCAGCTGCCTTGTTGGTGACGAGTTTCTTGAAAATGTCTAGTCTTCTTCTCAATGTGTTTGATCAGAGCAAAGCTGACCCATTTCCATACTCTCTTAATGAATGTCACCTCCTAAACCCATCTCAGCTTCGTCTTCTCTCCACGCCCCAGTGTCACCACTCTAGTCCAAGCCACCGTCCTCTCTTTGGCGAACACCTGCTAACTGGCCAACGCTCATCCACGTGGGCTCCCTTTCCAACCTAACTGGGCGGATCATTCTAAAAACCCAGTTGTGTTAGTTTCCTAGCGCTGCCGAAACAAAGGCCCACAGACGGAGTGGCCTAAACAGTTGTCTCTAGTTCTGGAGACCAGAAACCCAAATCAAGGTGACAGCAGAGGAGCTTCCTTGTGGCACAGTGGGTTAAGGATCTGGCATTATCACGGCAGCAGCTCGGGTCACCGCTGTGGCACAGGTTTGATCTTTGGCCCTGGAACTGCCATATGCCATGGGCATGTCCAAAAAAAGAAGGAAAAAGAAAAAGAGGTGACAGCAGGGCCAGCCCCCGTCTGAAGGCTCTAAGGGAGTCTCCTTCCTGCCTCTTCTAGCTTCTGGTGTTTGCTCTTTGTCCTCTGTACTCCTTGGGTTGTAGCTGCATTACTCTGATCTCTGCCTCTGTTGTCACATGGATGTCTTCTCCTTCTGTGTCCCCTTATAGGGACAGCAGTCATTGAACTTGCCTCCTGAGTGCAGTAGGGACAGCAGTCATAATGCATTAAGTGTCTACCCTGTTCCACCGGGACATTTAGGTTGTGTCTTGGCTGTTATAAATCGTGCTGGTATGAACATTGGAAAAATATTTTCAAATTATGGTTTTCTCCAGATATGCCCAGGAGTGGCATTGCGGGATAATATGGTAGCTCTACTTTTAGTTTCTTAAGGAACCGCCACACTGTTCTCCATAATGGCTGCACCAATTTACATTCCCACCAGCAGCAAACAGACTTTTTATTTTTTTCTTTATAGGTCTGCACCTGTGGGATATGGAGGTTCCCAGGCTAGGGGTTAAATCATAGCTATAGCTGACAGCCTACACCAGAGCCACAGCAATGTGGGCTCCAACCATGTCTGAGACCTACGCCACAGCTTGAGGCAACGCCAGATCCTTAACTCCCTGAGCAAGGCCAGGACACTAGTTGGGACTGAAAACCACTGAGCCACAATGGGAACTCCCTAAACAGACTTTTTAAAAATAATCTTTGGAGTTCCCGTCGTGGTGCAGTGGTTAACGAATCCGACTAGGAACCATGAGGTTGCGGGTTCGGTCCCTGCCCTTGCTCAGTGGGTTAACGATCCGGCGTTGCCGTGAGCTGTGGTGTAGGTTGCAGACGCGGCTCGGATCCCGCGTTGCTGTGGCTGTGGCGTAGGCCGGTGGCTACAGCTCCGATTCGACCCCTAGCCTGGGAACCTCCATATGCCGCAGGAGCGGCCCAAGAAATAGCAACAACAACAACAACAACAAAAAAATAATCTTTATCTTCCATTAGTTCTCCCTTTGTATTTCCTAGTCATTTACTCATGATCTATCTTCCCAGAATCCCAAACCGTCTTTCCTCTGTCCAGCCACCTCTCCAGAATTTATCATCCTTTGCTAAAATGGTACCTAAACCCCCAAGTTTATTTGCTTCTTTGAGTTTCAGTTCTTTCCTGTGAATTCCCACGTAAGTAAAATAAAATTGTACCTTTTCTCCTGTTCATCTGTCTTTTGTCAGTTGGAATCACAGGCCCCATTAACTGACCCTCAGGGGTTGGAGAAAAAGTTTTTCTTCCCCAACAGCCCCATCAATCTCATCACTCTGCGTCTCCCCTGCCCACCCCCCCAACCTCCCTGCCAACTCAGAACATGTACCATGATCCGAAATTATCTGGTTTACTTCTTTGTTTTCTTGCTTACTGTTCATCTTCTCCCCCAAATGGAATCTCTTGAAAATTAGGGACTGTGGGAGTTCCTGTGGCAGCTCCTCAGATTAAGAACCTGATATAGCGTTCTCAGTGAGTATGTGGGTTCCATCCCTGGCCTCACTCCGTGGATTAAGGATCTGGCGTTGCCGCAAGCTACCGTGTCGGTCGCAGATGCGGCTCAGATCCCATGTTGCTGTGGCTGTGGCGTAGGCCAGGAGCTGCATCTCTGATTTGACCCCAGGCCTAGGAACTTCTAGATGCCGTAGGTGCAGCCCCAGAAAGAAAACAGAAAAAGAAACAAGAAAAGCGGGGACTGTGTGTATCCTGCTCCCTCGCGGTCCCCAGGGCCTGGCACGTTTTAGCACCAGGGGCTCAGCAGTGGGGAGGAGAGGGCCTGGCCTCCTCTGGGAGACGTGACTCGTCCCAAGGTGGACCAGGCGGGCGTCCGAAGTCTCACTGAAGCAATGGCCAACGTGGCTAAAACCATCCCTCGTGCTTTGTCACTTCCCATCTAGTCTGAAAGACTCTCACATGTCTGACAGCATCATAGCAGATGATTTGAGGACCTCAAGAGCCAAGATTCTCAGGTGTTAGCAACGAGATACCAAGGCCCCCTGGGAAAGAAATTCCTGAGGGATGCGTTAGCAAACCTGAAAAAAAAAAATCTGAATTTCAGCATCTGGCTGATGCCTCTGTACAGTGATGGGGGAGAAGCCTAGAGTTCCCGGAGGGTGTTTACTTATAAGCGAGACGTTTCTCACGTGGAGGATTCCCTTTCCCACGCAAAGAGCCTGGACACTAATGTGTCAAGTTTGCTCAAGGGCGCTTAGACCAAGCGCCTTCCCGAAGTGAAGAGCCTGCTGGTGTCTCAGAGCGGTACTTTTATGCCCTGCTGCCTCCGTATTGAAAGCCCCGCTTGCAAGGTTTCGCCACACCATGCATGAGGTGTGAGTTCAGGTCCCTGGACGCATACAGCGCACATCTGTAAGGGCGGACCCTTGCTGGCTGTATGTTTTTGTTTTTGTTTTGCTTTTGAGGGTCCCATTTGTGGCATGTGGAGGTTCCCAGGCTAGGGGTCAAATTGGAGCCACAGCCACCCCAGATCCGAGCCACATCTGCAGCCTACACCCCAGCTCACAGCAGTGCCGGATCCTTAACCCACTGCGTGAGGCCAGGGATCGAACTCACATCTTCATGGACACTAGTCAGGTTTGCACCCCACTAAGCCCCAACGGGGAACTCCTGGATTTGCAGTTTTTAGCATGCCTTGGCTAGGACGCATCCCTCATGACCTCCTATTGGTATGACAGTAACTCACCACCACCCAGGTAATCTGTGGGCCCAGAGCAAAGCGAAAATCCACGTTTCCTTGTTCAAAAACGAAGACTTTCAATACAGAGGCAGCAGGGCATAAACCCCTCCACGAGCCCCATCCAAGCTCGGGGCCCGATAGACTGCTCAGGTTGCCCACCCACGCACCCAGCCCGACTCATGGCTTACATTTGTACCACAGCACCCACGTCAGCAATAGCACGTCGTTGTGTCACTAAATCATGGCCATGACTCTGTGAAATTTTATTACCCCCTTGAGGAAACGGGAGTTTAAGAGATCCTCCAGGTGAAATAGCTCCTGAAATGGCAGGGTCAGAATTCATGCTTGGAATTTTCCTTGGAGCCCCTGAACGTGCCCAGGACGGTCCGTCTGCTGGGTTTCCACCGTCTCTTCTTCCTCTTAGAAATCTGTGAGTTTCAGGTTTGCCTTCAAGCTACTAGACAGAGAACAATAGACTCTGCAGCGCAGGTGAATCATGATCATAAGCCGTCTCCTCAACTCTCTGCCCTGGGAGAGGGTCGAGGTGCATGTCTCGGAATCCCTGCTTCCAGCTAGGAAACGGGCGATTGCTTGGGAAGTTGAGGCGAGTGGGGCTGGTACCCAACTCTTCCCCTTGATAATCCACTTCCAGTCCAGGGTGATTGACGGGGAACGTCTAAGGGCAAGACAGGACAGCGTACTTTAAGGTATGATAACATTAGGATAGGTCGATTTAGCGTCACGGGCATCTGAACTCCACTACCTGTGGGCCCTGCTGTGCTCCCGGGCTGGGCTGGGTCGTGTTCAGCTGATGAATGATCAGGTCACTAGCCTGGCTTCTGTGCTGTGAATGTGTGAAGGCTGAACACAGACAGAGCAAAAAGAAGAGCAGGAAGAGGAGGAGGAGGGGGAAGGAGAAGAAAAATGTGACTCACCCCAGAGATGGCTGATGTTCATATTTCAGTGATCCTTTAAGATGTATGTATGTATTTGTTTGTTTGCTTTTATTATTATTATTATTATTTTTTTTTTTTTTTTGCTTTTTAGGGCTGCACCTGCGGCATATGGAGGTTCCCAGGCTGGGTCCATCCATGGTGTTGCCGAGATAATCACTATTAAGAAGGGCCTCTTGGGGGCATTCCCATTGTGGCTCAGCAGGTTAAGAACCTAACTAGTATCCGTGAGGATGCCGGTTTGATCCCTGACCCTGCTCAGTGGGTTAAGGAGCCAGCATTGCTGCACGCTGGGGTGTAGGTTCCAGATGTGGCTCGGATCTGGCGTTGCCATGGCTGCGGTGTAAGCTGGCAGCTGCAGCTCCAATTCCACCCATAGCCCAGGGAACTTCCATAGGCTTCAGGTGCAGCCCTAAAGTAAATAAAAATAAAAGGAAGGGTCTCGCTTGACCCCAGTCGATGGTGAAGTTGCTGTGAGGATGTGTAAAGAATTCTGCACATGTTAGCCTCCTCCCCTTCCAAGGATGTTCAGAAACGAAACCCAAAAAACAAAGGAGCCATAGCTGTGGTTCAGTTGCTGTGAAACTGCGATCGGCCAGGTCAGAGGGCAGCGTGATGTGCTTTATCTGACACTTTGCTGCGTCCCTTAGAATTCACACGTGTGCTGCGTGGACCTCTGTGCTCGTACCCTGGGCCAGCAAACGCCGGGGCTGGCAGTGAGGACAGGAGTAGCTGGGGGAGAATGGCTCGGCTCTGGGGGGTGCTTCTGCGGGGTTCAGATGGGGACTGAGAATGTCCCTGAGGCTTCGCCCGGGGAGATGATGAGTGTGAGCATCCAGGGCAATGCAGCTGGGAGCTGCTGGGGTGTGTGTGTGTGTGGGGGGGGGGTGTCAACAGTGGGAGGGAGAGTGGGGGGCAGCAGAAGGGGTGCAGACCCACGGATTGTCATACTAAGTGAAGTCAGGCAGACACAGAAAGACCAATATCCTATGCGATCACATACACGTGGAATCTTAGAAAAAAAAGATACCCAAAACCTTATTTACAGAACAGGAATAGACTCACAGATATAGACAACGAACATGGTTATTAGCAAAGGGGAAAGGGGGAGGGAGGGATAAATTAGAAATTTAGGTTAGCATATACCTACTGCTGTGTATAAAATAGATCACCAACAAAGACCCACTGTGCAGCACTGGGAACTAGACGTAATATCTCGTAATAACCTCTAATGGAAGAGAATGTTAAAAAAGAATATATATATATTTATATACATAAGAATGACCGAATCACTTTACACCTGAGACTAGCACAACCTTGTAAATCAACTATATTTTAACAAACGTTAAAAGAAAAAGATCAGGAGTTCTCATGGTGGCTTAGCAGGTTAAGAACACGGCACAGCGTCTGAGAGGATGAGGGTTCAATCCCTGGCCCTGCGCAGTGGGTTAAGCACTGGCACTGCTGCAAACTCCGGCACAGGTCACAGATGTGGCTCCGATCCGGCGTTGCTACGGCTGTGGCATAGACCCCAGCTGCAGCTCTGATTCAACCCCTAAGCCAGGAACTTTCACATGCCGCCAGTGTGGCCATAAAAAGGAAAAAAAAATAAGAAATACATTTAGAAGATGTTTCAAAAAGATCTGGGACTCTGTCCTCGGTGTCTTACAAAACAAGCAGCCAGTCCAGGCTGTGTTGAAAGAGCCGGGAGCTAGGAAGATTTCGGTAGGACGATAAGGGCTGGCACGTTCTCTGAAATTTAGCTTAGCTTCCTCATCTGTAAGGAACTGTCCATACCTGCCTTTCAGGAATGTTCTGAGCTGTGAGATACACAAGGACTTAACATGCAGTTCAAGTGTACAGGCTGTGTATGGCTTTTCACATGAGTGAAATAGGCAAAATGTTAAAAATGACTAGCTTTTATTATTTTACAAGATGGGATGTTGTATTCCCCGGTCAGCAATGTTGGATGGATAATAAAACGAAGGCATACAAAATTCATAAATTGGTATATCCCAAATCCACAGAATTTATTTTTTCTTCCCTTCCTTTTAGCAAAAACTACATAACGTTATGATAACATTTTCACATAATTAATGTTCCACTGTCAATAATGAGCCCAAGGAGTTCCCGTCGTGGCTCCGTGGTTAACGAACCTGACAAGTTGCCATGAGAATGTGGGTTTGATCCCTGGCCTTGCTCAGTGGGTTAAGGATCCATAAGCTGTGGTGTAGGTCAAAGATGCGGCTTGGATCCCGCGTTGCTGTGGCTGTGTTTGTAGGCCAGCGGCTGCAGCTCCGATTGGACCCCTAGCCTGGGAACCTCCATGTGCCGCAGGTGTGGCCCTAGAAAAGGCAAAAAGACAAAAGAAAAATAAAAAAGAACCACCAAGTTAAACATCCTTAGCACCTGACCCAGCCATCCCATCCTGGGCATTTTTTTCCCTCTTAGAGATTTGCTTTAATTACTCAGTGGAATTGATAGCAAACAGCTATTAGTCCATTTGCACATAAACCGTCAGCTGGCTGGGTCCGGGTGGGCTTTGTAGAGCCCTGCAGGATGAAAAAGTCAATGTGCATTGACATGTGGGCCAAGCTTTCCGAGCCACCAGTGCATTCTGAATGCACGGGCTGCCCCCTCCTCTTGGACAGACTGTGTTTAGCACCGTGGAGTCCTTCGCCGGCTAGGAAGCCCCGTTTTCCACAGTGAGCTCTCTGGTGCAGGCTCTGTGATATATGCCGTCCTTTTATGCTTATTATTTCTTCACCAGTAATGTGGATTTCATTCATGAGCCAGTGAGTTAATTAATAGCTTTCATTCTTCATGCCCGGTGTGTAACAGGTACTCCATAAAAATTTATTGCATGTACGATAGACTACCATTATTTGGATAACCTGTATTTTAAGTTCTGCGATGTCTTTTTGCTGGCATGTCTTTTCTACCTTCATGCAGGTAACTTGTAGGGAATCTATGCTGTTTGCATTTGAATGACTCGAATATCTTTTAGTTCCACGTAGATATGACACGAAGAAGCACAAATGGGTCTCAAGTATTGCCTGTTTCAGAAGCCTCCAGTCCGTACGATGAAACCCATGTCAAGAATTTAGGCAGATTAACTTGCGTGGAAAGAGTGTATAGAAAATGCTGGGTAGTTTGGATAGAGCATTATTAGAGCGGTGTGTTCAATGGTAATAAATTTTTTTGTTTGCTTTTTTAGGGCCGCACCTGCGGCATATGGAGGTTTCCAGGCTAGGGGTCGAATTGGAGCGGCAGCTGAAGGCCTACACCCCAGCCACAGCAACGCGGGATCCAAGTCGAGTCTGCGACCTACACCACAGCTCATGGCAATGCCCGATCCTTAACCTGCTGAGCGAGGTCAGGGATCGAACCTGTGTCCTCACAGCTGCAGATTTGATTCCATTGAACCTGAGTCCTCATGGATACAGATTCCTTTCCACTGAGCCACAACGGGAACTTCTGAACTGTAATAAAAAATTTTGATGTTCTGTTTCAATTTTCGGTAGCAAATAAATGCGTGTATAGAGGATCTTATTTTAAAAGTTTATTATGTAAATCAGAGTTCCCCTTGTGGCACAGCAGAAACAGATCAACTAGCAACCATGAGGTTGCAGGTTCAATCCCTGGCCTCGATCAGTGGGTTAAGGATCGGCCGTTGCCATGAGCTGTGGTGTAGGTCACAGACACGGCTCAGATCCTGAGTTGCTGTGGCTGGGGTGTAGGCCGGCAGCTGCCGCTCCAATTCAACCCCTAGCCTGGGAACCTCCATATGCCTTGGGTGCAGCCCTAAAAAGGCAAAAGACCAAAAAAAAATTTTTTTAAATAAATAAAAGTTTATTCCATAAATGAATAAGGGATGTTCTGAGCGTTTGGGTGAATTCCCCAAGGTCAGACAACCGGAAAAGTCTGAGCGAGGCTGAGGTCCTACGTCTTCTGATTGTGTATTTGTTCAAGGTCATGTCTAGGTCATGTCTAGATAAGAACGTTCAGGGCTTCTGGAGCTTGAGAACGATCTCCTAGATTTGGACCTGGCTCTGAGGTCTGTGGTCTCCGGAACTTTTGGGTGACAATGCCATCGGCCTTAAAGATTCTCTTAGTGGATGGTTTTCCCCAGGGGTCTGAGAGTCTTACCTGCCAAATTTATGAACACCCCCCCACCAAGAGCACCCGAATCTTGGGGAAGAACACACAGATAAGAAGAGGGTGCCTGGGAGTGAGAGCTGTGGCCCCTCTCAATATGTTGGGTTTCGTTGCAATTTCTCCTTAATTAACTCGCTTAGTCTCCACTAAGCGTTACCTCCAGCCCATTGGTAAGTTGAGACGGAGATGCTCACATTTCTCGTTCATGAAAAAATCAGCCTTCGACAGCGTTTTGTTTCTTTTCTCCTCTAACATTTCATATGTGCCTGAGCAGTTTGGGGCTCTCCTCATATTGTTTGTTTTTTTTTTTTTTTTTTTTTTTGGTCAAAAATTGATACAATGCCACACCCAGACCAACCAAATCACAATACATCTTGGGTGGCGATCTGATGGCACTATTATTTTTTTTATTGTTCGATACGCGTGCCATAAAACATCCCATTTAAAATCGTAAAGTGGGGGAGTTCCCTTGTGATGCAGCAGGTTAAGGATCCAGCATTGTCACTGCAGTGGCCCAGGTCACTGCTCTGGTGTATGTTCGATTCCCAGCCTGGGACTTCCACATGCCACAGGGGTGGCCCCCCCTCCCCAAAAAAATTGATTCATTGATCAAATAAATCACAGAGGTGGGGAGATAGCACCGGTTTTTACTGAGAAATGCTCGGGAACTTTTTGGCAAGAGGTCCTTGGATGGGGGAGGCTCTGGGAGACGCTGCGCTGCTGACAGCGGCTGTGTCGGAGCAGGTGGTGGGGGTTGTGATGGGTGTGGATGTTTATATGGGGTGGGAGGGAGGCGCTGCCTGGAATCCTGATCCTTCCGTGGGGGAAGCTGGGTGGAAAAGCAATACCGTATAGTAGTTTTAAGACATTGCCAACGTGTTTGCCAAAGAATTTTAAATTCAGGAGAGAAAACATGTTGAAAAGTAACCGAAGTGTCCTCGAGATCTTATCAGCCCTTGGGCGACACATTCCTGTTCACACAAAGAAAGCGACTCCGGCAGGAAAGAGAGTTCCAGTCCCTCCGTTCCAGTCCCGCAGCATCCTCACCAGCACTGGGCAGTGGTCGGTCTTTTGTGTAATTAGGACATTTTCATTGGCGTGCAGGTGTCGCGGTTCTTATCTGCATTCCCCTGTTGTCGATGGCGTTTGGCATCTTTTCTGGGGCTCACGCTGTGGACTGAATGTATCTCCCCGAAATTCAAACGTCGAAACACTATCCCCGGTGTGATGCTATGAGGAGATGGGGCCTTTAGCAGGTGATGAGGGCTTGAGGGTGGGGCCCTCATGGGTGAGATTCGTGCCTTTATACAAGAGACCCCCACGGAGCTTCCGTGCTCCCTTCTGCCCTGTGAGGACACCTTGAGAAGGCGCTGACTGTGAATCAGGCCGAGGGTTCTCACCAGACACTGACGCTGCCAGCGCCTTGATCTTGGCTTTCCCAGCCCCCAGAACTGTGCGACATTTCTGTTGTTGAAGCCACTCAGCCTGTGGCGTTCTGTCATAGCAGCCCAGATGCACCACGATGGCTTATTTGCCATCCATATTGAGAAATACAGGCATACCTCATTTTATTATGCATCGCAGATATTGCATTTTTCCCCGGATTGAATGTTTGTGGCAACCCTGCATCAAGCAAGTCTAGTGGTGCTGTTTTTCCAATAGCATGTTCTCACTTCATGTCTCTTTGTCACATTTGGGGAATGCTTACAATTTTCAGACCTTTTCACTTTTCCTGTCTTTGTCCTGGGGATCCGAGACCCGGGATCTCCGATGTCACTGCCACTATGACCTGCTGAAGCCTCGGATGATGGTTAGCATCTTTTTAGCAATAAAGCATTTTTTTTTTTTTTTTGGCCACACCCGCAGCATGCAGAAGTTCCCAGGCCAGGGATTGAACCTGTGCCACAGCAGCGACCTGAGCCACGGTAGTGACAAATGCTCGATCCTTAACCCACTGCACCACAAGGGAACTCCAGCAGTAAAGTGTGTTTATTTATTTACGTAGTTTTCATTTTTTTCAAGTTTTATTGAAGCATAGTTAATTTACAATGAAATACTTTTAAATTTAGGTATGTATGTGGTTTTTTTGACTAGTGCTATTGCATACCACATAGACTTCGGGACAGTGTAGACAGCACTTTTACATGTGCTGAGAAACCAGAATGTTATTATGACCCACTTTATTGCAAGATTTGCTTTATTACAGTGTTCTAGAACCAAACCAGCAGTATCTCGGAGGTATGCCTGTAGTTTTGGGGGGTTTTTTGTTTTGTTTGTTTGCTATTTTAGGGTCACACCCATGGCACATGGAAGTCCCCAGGCTAGGGGTCCAATCAGAGCTGTAGCTGCTGGCCTACGCCCCAGCCACAGCACGCAGGATCCAAGCTGCATCTGCCACCTACACCACAGCTCAAGGCAACGCCAGATCCTTAACTCACTGAGCGAGGTCAGGGGTCGAACCCACATCCTCATGGATCCTAGTCGGGTTCGTCAACTGCTGAGCCATGAAGGGAACTCTGGTATGCCTGTAATTTTAAAGATAGGATCAATAACAGCTTATTTGTACGCCAATGAGAAGGGTTTATTAGGCCACGAAAAACCAATCGGGAGGGAGCGAGAGTGAGTGGAGGCACATCCTGGAATGGTTGAGCGGGGATGGGGAGCTGGCTTAGGAAGGACAGGGGAGATCATCTTACAGACAAGGAAGGGTAGGAGGCAGAGTTTGTGGCGTGCGGATGCTGGTAGCAGGTGGATGGGGTCGGGGGTGGGCAAAACCTCTCTTCTGAGCATTTCCGTTTTCTCAGTTGAGAAGCAACTTCCCCTGCGGAGGAGGAGGATGTGTTGGGATTGGGGATGGAAAGAGTGACTGGGGGAGAGAGACACACACACACACAGAGAAAAGACTAGAGATGCCCAGTGGGGTTTCCCGGCCGGAATTTACTTCGTGAGACATTTCAGGCTCCAGTGACCTGCAAGATGCTGCAGGCAGGCAGCGTCTGTAGTCCGACACCAGTGGATCTGACCCGGGATTCCCATTAACCAAATTTGGTGTCATCATGACCCAGCCACCTGATCTAGTCACCTGGAGCCTCTTTGTCCGTGCCGAAGGTCTTTTTTGGCCAGTGGCAGCACAGCTGAGCAGTATGATTCTTCAGGGCCTGCATAATTCATGCTTTCGACCTATGCTAACGAGAACGTTGCCCAAAAGCCTGCATTATTAAGCACCCGGGTGCGATCTGGGCGGATGCTGTCTAGAAAACCAGGACACGGTATGAGTTTTCTGGCTGGTTTTCCTCCTTAAGGGAGGTAAGCCTTTCCTAACGATTCTCAGTTGCCCCCCAGATGAAAGATGGTGAGGCCCAGGGGCATTAACGTCTCACAGAGGAGAAAGAAGGACCCCGGCTACTTAGAGAAGGAACGAGGCCCACCTGGCCTGAGAGTAAGCACTTTTTAAAGCATCATGAAGTTCGTGGGTGATGGCTACACCGTTCCCTTAGTTTGTCAGGCCCAGGCAGGGTATTTTGTTTGTTTGTTTGTTTGTTTGTTTTAGTAGAAGCATGAGTCAGGAGGTCCCTGGTGGCTCAGGGGGTGGTTAAGGATCCAGTGTTGTCACTGCTGTGGCTCTGGTGACTGCCATGGCGAGGGCCCTATCCCTGGCCCTGGAACTTCCACATGCCACAGGTGTGGCCAGCAAAAAGAAAGACGAATCACTTGTAGCAAGCTAAGAAGATTAAATTTGGATATAAGACATACTCAGCAATGCCCTAGGAATCCACAAGGAGCTGGATTCAGCATTTGGACAACACATTGCATTTAGAGAGAGTGAGGTTAGCTGTGTATTTAAGTAAATAGATAATGACAACACTGAAATCCTTAATTCTTTTATTCATTTTTGGAAACCAAAATGAATGCACATGTCTAGATGCCAGGTAAATGTGCCAGTTTTAAAATCTGGCACCGTTTTAAATGGTCTGATTGTCTATTTTTTGTTTTCCATTTGGATAAATTTCTTAATTGCTTTGGTCCCATAACTGTAGGGCAATTTAAAGACTATTCATGAATATTATATATATTTATGCAAAATTCTAGGACTAAAATTTTCCAGATAAATGCTATTACGCTTTCCTGATTTGTATACAAGAATTTCTAACAGTGTTGGATGCTATTAAAAGAGTGTCATATGCATGCTGAAGCATTTACAGGTGAAATGGCGTTCTGTCTAGGATTTTTTTTTAATCCAGTATAAAGTGTGGAGGAGGAAAGATGAATAAATGGAACAAAAATATTTATGGATGATGGAGACACAGAAGTTAGAGTATTCTCTCTCCTTTTGTGTCTGGAAATTTATAGATAAAGTTTAAAAACAAATCATAAGATCCTCTTCTAAACTGAATTTGGAAACGCACAGGTTTTACTTTCTGAACTAAAATTAAAATGTACATGGAGTTCCCACTGGGGCACAGCAGGTTAAGGATCTGGTAGTGTCTTTACAGCTGCGTGGGTTCGATCACCAGCCCAGCATAGTGGGTTAAGGATCTGGTGTTGCCACAGCTGTGGTGTAGGTCGTGGCTGCAGCTCAGATTTGATCCCTGGCCTCGAAACTTCATGTACCAGGAGTGTGGCCAAAAAAAAAAAAAAGAAAAGAAAAGATAAAACAACCTTTCATGTGTTCCTCTTTCTCTGACCTCATGTTTCACTAGTTTCTGACAGACCAAAATGTTTTGTGTGTATCTTTTTTTTAGATACACCACCTCCCAGCATATGCGAAGTTCCCAGGCTAGGGGTCGAATTGGAGCTGTAGCTGCTGGCCTACACCACATAGCAATGCCAGATGCTTAACCCACTGAGCAAGGCCAGGGATCGAACCTGTGTCCTCATGGATACTAGTCAGATTTAGTTCCACTGAGCCACAGGGGGAACTCCCCCAAATTAAGATAAAGCAGGATCTCAAAGAGATATTTGTGCTCCCACGTCCATAGCAGCGTTATTCGCAACGGCCAAAATGTGAAAGCCACCCAAGTGGTCCATTCATACAGTGGAATATTATTCAGTCTTAAAAAGAAAGGACATTCCGACACGTTACAATGTGGATGAACCTTGAGGACATCATGCTAAGTGAAATAAACCAGCCACAAAAAGACAGACACTGTATGCTTCCACTTATACGAGGTACTTACGTGAATCGTCAAAATGACAAAGACGAAGCAGAAGGGCGATTGCCAGGGGATGGGCGGAGGGAGGGAGTGGGCATGATTCTTTCACAGGTGTGGAGTTTCAGGTTTATGAGACGAAAAGCGTTTCAGGGATGGATGGTGGTGATGGCCGTGCCTAGATCCCAAAAGGGTGGGAGAGAAACTCTAAGACCCCTTGAGGCCCCGTCTGGGAACTCGAATACACAGCTTCATTTCTACTGCGTTCTGCTGGCTCAGGTGAGTCGTGAGCTCGTCCAGTCTCTCCTGCTGACGGAGAAAGTACAAATGAGTGGCGGCCATTTTTAATCAACATCTGTCCAGAGTGCCCGTCGTGGCTCAGGGGTAACGAATCCGACTAGGATCCATGAGGATGCAGGTTCAATCCCTGGCTTCGCTCAGTGGGTTAAGGATCCAGTGTTGCCGAGAGCTGTGGTGTAGGTCGCAGATGCAGCTCGGATCCTGTGTCGCTGTGGCTGTGGTGTAGCTGGCAGCTGCAGCTCTGATTCCACTCCCAAGGTCTGGGAACTTCCATGTGCTGCGGGTGAGGCCCTAAAGACACACACACACACACACACACACACACACACAAACACACTATCCACCCATCCTTGGAGTACATAAATCATGTTTGCAACTTTTTTTTTTTTTTTTTGTCTTTTTGCTATTTCTTTGGGCCACTCCCACGGCATATGGAGGTTCCCAGGCTAGGGATCGAATCGGAGCTGTAGCCACCAGCCTACGCCAGAGCCACAGCAATGCGGGATCCGAGCCGCGTCTGCAACCTACACCACAGCTCAGGGCAACGCCGGATTGTTTAACCCACTGAGCAAGGCCAGGGATCAAACCCGCAACCTCATGGTTCCTAGTCGGATTTGTTAACCACTGCGCCACGACAGGAACTCCACATTTGCAACTTAATGCCGATCACGAAGTGGTCACATCTTTGGAACCTACCTTTGTAACCACAGCAAAAGTTCCCAACCCCGCTCCCTCCTTCCAAAGACAGTCACTGTCCTCACGGCTAAATCCTAGTTTAGTTGTAAAATTCATGTAAACGTAATAGACGGGATGTGTTTTCTGTGTTACGCAGTATTGTTTATACCTCTGCGATTTATCCAGGTTGTTTCATGGCCCAGGATTTCGTTTATCTTCATTGCTGTCCTCATATTCCGCGACACGTGTCCATCCTGTGGTTATTCGGATTATTTGGGTTGTTTCCAGTTCGGGTCGTTACAAATAACGCCTCATTGCACATCTTCTACCTGTTTTCTTTGTGTGTGTACACATTTCTTTTGGGTATGTACCTAGGAATAGAATTACAGGATCATAGAGTTCATTTCAGCAGATAATGAAATGTTTTATTATTATTATTATTATTATTGCTTTTTAGAGCCGCACCCGAAGCATATGGTAATTCCCAGGCTGGGGGTCAAATTGGAGCTATAGCTGCCGGCCTCCACCACAGCCACAGCAACGCGGGATCTGAGCCACATCTGTCACCTACACCACAGCTCATGGCAACACGGGATCCTTAACCCACTGAGTGAGGCCAGGGATTGAACCTGCGCCCTCCTGGTTACTAGTCAGATTCATTTCCATTGAGCCACGATGGAAACTCCCAAGGAGTTGTCAGTATTTTGGATTTTAGCTCTGTGTGTGTGTGTGTGGTGTCTCATTATGTGTTCAGTTTGCATTTTCTGGATGACTAATAAGGGTGAGTAAGTTTTCAAATGTTACTTAACTGTCTGGACATCCTCTCTTCTTAAAAGTCCATTCCTGTTTCTTGGAACAGCATAGGCAAAGGCTCAGAGTCGTGAAAGAGTGTGTGTGGTGAACTGAAGTGATGCGGCCGTACTATAGCGATTCTCAGTGACATCCGCCAGAGGACCTCTGGCCATGCCTGGTGACATTTTTATTTTCACGACCGGGGAAGGGGGGTGGTTACTGGTCCCTGGTGGGTAGATACTTCTGTACATCCTACAATGTGTACAACAAACTCCCCTCGACACAAAATTTCTCAGCACCAAATACCAGTAGTGCTAGGGTTGAGAGTTCCTGAAGTAGTAGAAGCCCCCTGCACAATGACAGGACTTGGCAGGGCCAGGGAGGGGGGTGGCGGAGAGGAGGCATAAAACCCCAAGAATGACTGAGGCTCAACTTCCTACCCCCATTATAGGATGGAAGGGGCCGGGGTCTAAATGAGGTCCATTGATGAAAAAAAATGTGTTGGGCGTTCCCTGTGGCACAGTGGGTTGAGTATCTGGGTTGTCAGCGCAGTGGCTCTGTTTGATGCTGTAGCACCGGTTTGATCTCTGGCCTGGGAACCTCCACACGCCATAGGTGCAGCAAAAAAAAAAGGGGGGGGTGTTTCTTGCACATCTGAGCTTGTGCACTGGGCTTTAAACTCACTAAGCTCTAAACACTTAGTGGATAACCACTAAAACATATTTCTTTGCAGCCTTTTCTCTCTATGTGGTGGATTTGTATTGTGTCCATTTAGCTAAGCAGGAGTTTCCCAGAATTCTCCGCCCTGCGCAGTTCCACGTTAGGATGGGCAACAGGAGACATTCTGCCTGAGATGTGGAGGGAGGAGGTGGGGCAGCAGGTGTCTCTGCTCTGCCCGAGGAAGGTCGATGCCGGGCCCCAGGGGATGAGGCAGCAAGGTGTCACCTGCTCCTCCAGAGGCTCCTTCAGATTTTCTGATGCGCAGTCAGGGAACAGGTGCCTGCTTAGCTCCAGGGTGGAGGAGGGGCACCGGCTTCTCCCGCACAACCCCTCTACCACTGAGGCTGGAATTCGGAGGCAGCAAGCGTCTGATCCTGGGTCCAGGGGTCTGCGCAGGTCCCACTTTCCCCTTGCCTCCCTCAGTTCATGGCCACCTTTTTTTCCCAACTGACTGCCTGGCTGACCTCTGGCTCCAGCGCCAGACATGGAAACAAAAGCTTCCTATACACTGTGTAACCAGTTCTCACAATTGTATCAGATGAAATTCCTGCAACTGACAGACATACGAGGTATGCGCGTATATTTTTTACATTTACAGAATGTGTTTCGCATAGTGCCTCGTCTCGTTTTACCGTTTATGGTGGGTATTTTCCCATAGCCTTAAGTATCCTGTGGACCCTACTTTCACTTGGCATGGCCCATCCCTTAGCCAGTCCCCTCACCTTGGACATTTAGGTGATTTCCAGTGGCTGAGAGAAACAGTATCGTTGGGTCCACCCATAATTGTTGTTTTTCTCCCTGCCTTGCTTTAAAATTAGGTCTTCCCTGCTTCCTGGCTCCAGCTTTTCTGATAAGTAGATCCTATCTTTGCTTCTCTGAACATAACATATCTCTTTTCTCCAGCTGCTTTTAAGATTTTTCTCTTTATCTCTTTATTGTAATGTGCTCCTTTTTTTTTTTTGGTATTTATTTATGTCATTTTAGGGCCGCACCTGCGGCATATGGAGGTTCCCAGGCTAGGGGTCAAATCGGAGCTCTACAGCACAGCCACAGCTTCTCGGGATCCAAGCCACATCTGTGACCTACACCACAGCTCACGGCAACGCTGGATCCTTATCGTCCTCTTTTTTTTTCCCCCCTAGTCAGATTCATTTCTGCTGAGCCATGATGGGAACAAAGACATCTTAAAAATGAGTGAATACCCACATTATGTTGTTGGAACGCAATTGAAAATTTACAAAGTGTTTTGTTTTGTTTTGAGCTTCTGGGAAGAAAATCCACCTTATAGGAATGTCCACAGTCTCTTTAGGAGTCATGTAGTTCTGAGCAGAGAGGTTTGCCTGTCACAGCAAGGCCTGTGGTGACAGTCCTGTCCCCTGCCTGATCGTGCTGGTCTTTTTATTTTGCCATGACCGCACATGCTGGGAAATTCCAGCTTAGCTCCACTGACGCAATTCAAATCCATCACATGAGGGGAAAGCCTGCAAAGAAAGACACTGAAACATTTTTAGTGATTATCCACTAAATGTTTAGAGCTTAGTGAGTTTAAAGCCTGGTGCACAAACTCAGATGTGCAAGAAGCAACATATTTCTTTCTTCTTCTTCTTCCTTTTTTTTTGCCACGCTTGTGGCATGTAGAAGTTCCCAGGCCAGGGATCAAACCCATGCCACAGCTTCAAGCAGAGCCACTGCAGTGATATTGCTGGATCCTTAACCCACCCTGCCACAGGAGAACTCATACTGCCTTGTCATTTTTGATTTGAAGCCAGGTATTGCGATTTTTTTTTTTCCTTTTCTAGGGCCACACCTGCAGCATATGGAGGTTCCCAGGCTAGGGGTCGAATGGGAGCTACAGCTGCCAGCCTACACCACAGCCACAGCAACACAGGATCTGAGCTGTGTCTGTGACCTACACCACAGCTCATGGCAATGCCAGATCTCCAACCCATTGATCCAGGCCAGGAATCGAACCTGCATCCTCATGGATACTAGTCAGGTTTGTTTCCGCTGTGCCGCAACAACAGGAACTCCCAGATATTGTGAATTTTGTCTTGTTGGGTGCTGCATGTTTTTCTGTTTTGTTTTGTTTTTTGAATATCTTCTCGAGCTTTGTTTTGGGACATAATTAAGTTATTAGGAAATCGTTTGATCCTTTGGAAGCTTGCTTTGCAGCTTTGTTAGATGGAACCAGAGCAGTTGTGCCGCACTCTTGAGTACCTCACTTCATGCTGCAGGTGTTACAGTTTCCTTCTGTCCGCTGAGATCATTCCCAGCTGTTTATCGGCTCCCACCTGCTTGTTTCATGGATTTCCTCCCCTGACCCCAGGCAGTTTCCTCACATGCACGCACCGATAATACCCAGCTGAAGACTCAAGTGGGCTCCTTTGCAAATCTCCAGAGCTGGCTTTCTAAGCGCCCTCTTCTCCCTGGCACTCTGCCCTGCAACTCTGGTTGCTCTGCCCTCCCCAAACTCTCAACTCAGGGAGACTTGGTGGCTCTTCCTGGGTCCACCCCTCTCACTCCCCCACCCTGCCCTGCAGCCTGGATACTCTTTGCCTCATTTTCCCTCTGTCAGGGATCCCTGTCATACGCTGCCTGCTGTCCAAGGCCTAAAAGCGGCTGTTTCCAGAGTTCCTGTCGTGGCACAGCGGAAACGAATCTGACTAGGAACCGTGAGGTTTCGGGTTCGAGCCCTGGCCTCGCTCGGTGGGTTAAGGATCTGGTGTTGCCATGAGCTGTGGTGTAGGTCGCAGACCCGGCTCAGATCCCGTGTTGCTGTGGCTGTGGTGCAGGCCGGAAGCTGTAGCTCTGATTCGACCCCTGGCCTGGGAACTTCCAGATGCCACAGGTGCGGTCCTAAAAAGCAAAAAAAAAAAAAAAAAAAGAAAGAAAGAAAGAAAAGAAAAGCTGCTGTTTCCTATGTTTTGTCCAGTTTTGTAGCTGCTTAAGGCGGGAAGGTTCATTCAATCCCGACTAGTTCATCTTGGCCAGGAGAGGAAATCAGTTTCTTTTTAAATTGTAAGTTACTAGGAGAATTTTTGGTTAAAGATTACGTAACATATGATGGGTTTTTAATAATAATATAAATACAAGATTGAAAAAAGTGCGTGTGCGTGTGTGTGCGCACGCTGGCATATCGGTTTCCAGTGGAACCCTGAGCTCTCCAGGCTGCTCAGCATTGCTGTTCGTGGGCGCACATTTTGCAGCGGCCTGTAGATGTCGCTAGAGGACGGCAACTCCGAGGGCGAGAACCCAACGGGAGGCTCCATGTCCAACCGTGAAGAGGGTTTTGTTTTAAATCCAGTAGATCGATCCACAAAACCAAAATGTGTTAACGAGGATATAGCGAAACCCTTCTTAAAACAAATATTATCATCAGCAACCAAACTAAAACTTGTCCAATTTAAGAGCAAATGAGGAAAGATTTGCTTCGATGTTCAGGGATTTGGACCGATTTAATCGAGGTCAAATTTGATCAGATTCTTTTCAAAAGCTGGGGCTTTTGGCTGGAAGCTTAAGCATGTGTTTCTCATAAGGAGCCCTTTGTGTGTCTGTTCTCAAGGGTGCGGTATCATTACTTTAACATGACTTTGTTGTGAAGATGCTGAAGATAGAGTGTTGATTAAGACACAAGATCCCCCCTGTCCTGAAGTGGGGACCTTTCAGGGAAGGGGGACAATAAAAAAACAAACAAGAGTGAGTTCCCTGCTGGCTCAGTGGGTTAAGGATCCAGTGTTGTCACTGCTGTGGCTCAGGTCACTGCTATGGCACGGGTTTGATCCCTGGCCTGGGAACTTCCACATGCCATGGCACAGCCAAAAAAAGAAAGGGGGAAAAAAAAAAAACAATAAACAAAAAAAGAAACACTAATGTGCAAATAAGACAAGAGAGGAAGGGCTGGATGCTACAGCCTTATGAACTCACGTTCTCGCATCACCGTACGACCACTGCTAGGAAAATGGCTTGGAGATTGATTAACTTGTGTCTGAATCTTGTTGAGGCAAAGCACTTAGATATGTTCTTGTTTAAGAGAATGAGTCTCTTTGCAACTCCAAAGCCAACCAAGTCCCGCAGAGGGAGATGCAGTGACGGCTGGGAGCCTTGTTGGGCGGGGCTGCGGGGCCTCCTGGTCCCGCGCAGAGTCTGGGGCTGGCGCATGCGCATTTCATAGACAGTGCCAAGCAGCTGGCAGAAGAGTCGGGAGCCGGTCCCCACTCGGCTATGTTTACCCGCTGTGTGATCAATTGAGAGCCCCATTGTCTCTCAATTGATTTCCTCAACAGTAATGGCCATAAAAAGACCGGCCTCCAGGAAGTGTTTACAAGAACTGCGGGGAGTCATGTGCCCCGGGCGGTGCTGGGCACCGTGTCCACTCCGCAGTACCTCCTTATCTGCTGGCTTTCCTGTCCTGGGCAGGTCATCTGCCCCTTCCAAACCTGAGTTTTCTCATCTTTAAAGAGGCTTGTAGGACGTCTTTCGAAAAGCTCTACAGGTCTGCTGTACATTTGCCTGCAGTTAACAATATGGTTGTACCCTTGGCGATTGAAGAGAGTAAATCTCATGCTAACTGTCTTTATCCCAGTAATTTAAAAAATAATGTTTTCATCCAGGAGGCACCAGAAAGAAGAGAAAGAAGCCCAGCCGCTGGTGTCTGGCGGTCCTTACAGGACTCCAGACCCTCCCAGTTCCTAGTGGGTGACCCCTCCCCCCGCCCCCCTCTTTCCTGGCTTCAGTGGGAGGACTACGGACCTCCGTGGTGACTCCCTGCTGCCCCCTTGGTGGCTCCTACCACCTCCCAGCCACAGCTTCCTCTTCCTGTCACCGCATCCCACGGCCAGCTGGTCCAGGAGGCTCGCCCAGCCATCTCCTTCCAAGCTGCTCCCTGCCCAGGCCAGGACCTGGGGGGTTCACATCCAGAGAGAATTTACTCTCCCTGGAGAGTTGCCTGTGCCCTGGGCTCCCGAAATGCCCTGCCTGATAGGAGTGTCTTGTTTGCTGGAGCTCTGGCCACCAAACCATCAAGCGATGTGATTTCCAGTAATTGATGCCAAGGCGAACCTGAGCCAGACATTAGCTGTGGGCCGTGTGATGTATTTCATTCGGCCTTCTACTCCAAGAGGGGCTTCTGCATAAACTGAGCTCAACGCCTGTGCAGCGGCGACTGGGCATTTTAGAGGGAGGAAGAGAAAGCGATGAGCAGAGGTTCAGGCAGAGTCAGGGCAGTGGGAACATGGCAGAAAGGGAGGGCCGTTGTATGAGACCTTGGAGGCAAAGCTCTTGGGCCAGAGTGTAAATTACTTTGGCTTCCTTGAGCTTTCCCAGGCGGGAACCTCGGGGGGCTTGGGGTGACTTGCTCATCCCAGAGACACCAGGCTAGTGTTTGCTCGAGGCTCTGAGTGTGGCCGGTGGTGGTGGATGAAAGCGTTTGTGCCGAGTTTGCAGTTCCTGGAGGCCAAGGTGGAGGCCTCGTTGAGAAGGGGGCGCAGAGGAGTGTGAGTGCGTCTAGGCAAGGAGCGTCTCTGTCAGGGTTTGGGGGCAGGTGTCCCCCCCTCCAGGAGGTCAGCCGTCGGGTGTGTGATGGAGCCCAACGAAACCCCTGGACACCAGCGTATGGGTGAGCCTCCCTGGCTGGTAGGACTCCCTGCGTGATGTCACCTGCGTGACGCCATGCGAGGGGGCAGCAGCCTCTCTGCGCAGGGATCCCTCCTGCACCTGCTCGAGTGCCGGTTCCCTCGGCTGACCTTCATCTATGTCCTTGATGCCATAGCCGTGAGTCCAGCGGCCCTTGATGAATTCTGTGAGGCCTCCCAGGAGACTGCCAGATTTGAGCGATTTGGGGGGGCATCTCTCAAACATGCCCTAGATAGCAGCGTTGCAGGACTTGCGTACAGAGAAATGAGACACCAAGGCTTTTCGCCAGGAAGCAGCGTTGATTCGTGCTGGCACTGGCTCAGCGGACTCCTATCCAAAGGCTGAGCCCCAGATGCAGTGGGGCGCGGTCGTGTGGACCTGGGTGGCTCTTGCAGTTGGGCTACACTCCTCGAGTCTCAATAGTTGGGCACCTCATCCTCGCGGTGGGGCTGGGGGCACGGCCACTGCTGCGAGCTCCTGAGGCTGTGGCCTGGGGACCGCCTCCCCACTCTGGACGTACCTGCTCTTTCAAGATTTGAGGCGCCCTTGGCCACCACGAGCAGTGATTGGTGTCTGCGGAGGCTTTCTGTACGTCTTGCCCAAGGGGTCCTCATGGCTGTCTCTGTGTTACCCGCACCGGCCTCTCCCGAGGCTGCTGATTCTGTGACGCCTGTAAAGAAAGGTCTGGATGCTTCCAGCCTGGGCCACTCTCTGGGAGCAGCGGCCTCGCTCCTCACACAGGGCTGCCCAGTGGCTGGCCTCTTGCCCCTCTCCCTGTAATTCTTACCATGTCGCCCATCTCAATTTTGTATGACGTCTCCCACCCCATTTTATTTCCCGTGGATAAATCTGGATGCAAACCCTAATTCGAGGCTAAATAATATTGTTTTGGGAACCAAGTCCGTGCTCAAAGGGGGCCCAGGGAGATTAAAACGTGGGGTTACAAATAATGAATACACGTGATTTTTTAAAAATACCACATAATCTTCCCTTCATGTGATGCCTTTTGAGCCATAGCCCGACAGCATGGACACGGATACACAGTATCTTCAAGAACATCAATCTGTTAAAAAAAAAAAAAAAAGTATTACCCCAACTGCCAGATTTGACAAACATCCTGCATTTCCTTTTTACTTTCCCTTTAAAAAATTAACTCCACCAGGAGAGTAAGGTATTTGCTGTCTATATTCATTGCAATATACATCAAAGAAATAGTCAGATGTCTCGGAATCATCCAACACCCCAAAACACCCCGCGATTCAGCAGGCACATGCGGAAGTGTGTCATTGGGGATCTAAGGAAAGCTGATGAGCCTGACAAAAACACACGTTGGCGAGGGTGTGAGCGCGCTGCGTATTTCAAACGATTCCCTGTGCAGACAGGAATCAGTTGTGTTTTCGCATCCACCATCTGCGAATTGGAAGCGATTTTAAAATGTTACATCTGGTTGCAGATATTAATAATTCATTGGGGTGGGAGGTGGCAATTAACCACAGAAGCAGTACACACGCTTGTGTTTCTGAACACGGAAGCCGGAGTCTGGAAGCTTCCGTGAAGCCTGGTAGCGGAAGTGGCTTAAAGAGAGGGGGTTTCTTAAGGACTCGATTCAGACCCCGGTCATTAAGAACCTACTTCATGGAAGGTCCTACGTGAAATTCTGAGGAAGGAGCCCCAAGCCCTAGGAGACGTGGTTCCTGCCCTCAGGCTGCCTAAAATATAATAGAACGTGTATCCATAAAAGAGAAATAACCATTTACAAAGAAAGCGTAGCTCACCGGGTCCCACGGACAAGGGCCGTGATGTTGGTGGGGACAGAGGCAGCCGTGCGTGGTCTGTGTTATGTATCCGTTTATCCCCTCCTCCCCCTCTTCCTTTTCCTCCTCGTAGCAACACATAATTCCTACCAAGTGGTATGGGTTGAATTATGTCTCCCCTCCAAAAAAAAGGTATGTTGACGTTATAACCCCCAAGACCTCAGAAGATAACTTTATTTGGATATAGAGTTTGTACAGAGGTGATGCGGTCATGGGGGTGGGCTGTAGTTCAGCACGACTGTGTCCTTCATAAAAAGGGGAAATTTGGACACAGACGCACCCTAGGGAGAAGGCCGTGTGAAGAGGGAGGCAGAGCTTGGGGTGGTTGCAGCCACACGCCGGAAAAATGCCAAAGAGGGCGGGCCAGCCACCAGAAGAGAGGAGAGAGGCCTGGACCAGATGCTCCCTCACAACCTCAGAAAGAACCAACCCCGCTCACACCTTGATCTTGGACTTCCGGCTCCCAGACCCCATGGGACTCGCCTCTCCAACGCTCGTCCCTGATTGGTTGAGGGATGCTCAGGCTGGGGGCCATCCCCTCCCCAGCACTTCCGTCTTCCAGGCCCATAGAGTGGGCCCTCCGAGTCACACAAGCTAAGTGTGCTGAGGTCAGAGTGCTTCCGGTCAAGCCCCAACCCAATCGTGGACTGACTTTGGGTCAATCCCTCTGATGGGGGGGCAGAAGAGGGGGTGAGGCACCCGCAGCATCTAGCACACCAGCCCGGGGTCCTGGCCCACCCTTTCTTCCTCTCTCTTCTCCATCGAAATGCCTCCAGTGATGAAGGGAAAAAAATCCTGCCTCGGCCTTATTAAATAATAGTAATATTGCCGAAAGGGCTTCCTGTGTGCCTGGCGCTGTGTGACACGTGACCCAGTTACAGTTATTAGCTGCGTTGTTTACAGATGGGGAAACGCGCCTTGAGGGCTTTGCTCGAAGGTAGTAAACCACAGACTTGGGTCTGAGCTGAAGCAGCCGGACCCTGAGGCACGTCGCTTTACTTCCGGGGACAAGAGAGCTGGGAAAAACACCACCCGCCTCACTTCGGGCTCCAGCGGCCAAAACAAGACAGATTATTTCAAGACAACGTTATGATTTTGTAAAGTAAAGGAAGTTGCCCTTTGGACGTGCTTCTCCATTGACAGGGGTGGAGAAGGGCACGGTTCTCCCCGGAGAGATGCTTTTCAGGGACGAGAAGGTTGACGGCTGTTCATTTGCAGAGTTGCCAGTGTGTTGCACATCAGGCTGGCAAGGAGCCCCGAAGGCAAAGGCAGGAAAGACCCTTCGGAGCCGCTGGCAAGGCCAAAGATGTTTTTACAGACTTTGCGGAGGATTCCAGGATCAAGCTGTCGACTCGACGGCCGATTATAACAGGAGCTGTGAGGCATCTCATCCCTTGAGTCACGAAGGCGTTGGGACCTGCTGCCCTGGGGAACTTTCCACTCCCGTTCTCCACGTTCGCTCGGAGGAGACCTCATGCCCAAGTCCATGGCTGGAAGGGCCCGATGGCTCATGGAGGGCAGGGCTGCAGGGAAGGGGGTGGCCGTGGAGGAGTCGTTCTTTTGCGCTGACACTGGTCCCAACTTGACTGCCGAGCCAGAGAGGAGGGCCCGCAAGCCCGAATGGTTTTAATCATTGTAAGTGTACCTTTCAGTGGCATTATATGCATTCCCGTTGTTGTACTGCCGTCGCCAGCATCCGTTCCCAGAACCTTTTTATCTTTCCGAACCAAAACTCCGTCCCCATCAAACACGAACCCCACCCTGTCCCCCACTCCTGCCAAATGCCCTTCTACTTTCTGACTCTGTAAAGCTGACCACTCTAGGTGCCCCTCTAAGTGGAATCGGTATTTGCCCTTTTGTGACTGGCTCTTTCACTTGGCAGAGTGTCTTGAGGTTCAGCCACGTTAGAATTTCCTGCTTCGTAAGGTTGACTCATATTCCTCTGTAGGGACACATCACCTTCATCCACTGACAGACACCTGTCGCTTCTACTCTTCTGGCGTTTGCAAATAATACTGCTATGAACGTGGGTGAGCCAATGTCTAGTCCTTTGGGGGGCGTATGCCCAGAAGTAGAATTGCTGGATCTGCTTTCGTTTTTTTTTTTTTTTTTTTTTAAACAATTTTTTTTTTTTGTCTTTTTGCCATTTCTTGGGCCGCTCCCACGGCATGTGGAGGTTCCCAGGCTAGGGGTCTAATCAGAGCTGTAGCTGCCAGCCTACGCCAGAGCCACAGCAACGCAGGATCCGAGCCGCGTCTGCAACCTACACCACAGCTCACGGCAACGCCGGATCCTTAACCCACTGAGCAAGGGCAGGGATCGAACCCGCAACCTCATGGTTCCTAGTCAGATTCGTTAACCACTGCGCCACGACGAGAACTCCTGCTTTCGTTTTTAAAGTAGGTCAGTGCTGGGCGAGGGAGCCAGGCTGCCTCTGTTCTAATGCTGGCACAGCAATGGGATGTGATAAGAAGTTAGTTTATTTTTTAGATCCTGGGTTTCCTGAAGTGTGAAAAGGAATAATAATAATAATAATAACAGCAGCAGTAGTTACGGGGTTGCTGTGAGAGGTATTTAAAATATCATATTTTGTACGTTGGATGAGGAGCAGTGCCCACCTAGCTGCCAATGATTTTCACCTCGATTTAACAGTCATGCTTCATTGTGTCCACTAGGGGTCGCTATTGCCTGCAGGGCTGGGCCCTGGCTGGGCAAATCCCCCTCCCTCCACCCGCTCCAGTCCCTCTCTCTCTCTCTCTCTCTCTTTTTTTTTTTTTTTTTAGGGCTGCACCCACAGCATTTGGAGGTTCCCAGGCTAGGGGTTTAATCGGAGCTGCAGCTGCCAGCCTCCATCCCAGCCACAGCAACCTGGGATCCAAGCCGAGTCTGTGACCTACACCGCAGCTCGTGGTAACACCAGATCCTTAACCCACTTGAGTGAGGGCAGGGACGAAACCCACATCCTCATGGATACTGGTCGGGTTTGTTACTGCGGAGCCACAGCGGGAACTCCCACACCCAGGCCCTTTTGACTCTACAGTCCCGGCTGTCTTTCTACATTGTTGCTTTGACCCAGGAACAAAACGTGCCTGCCGATCCAGGCCAGAGCATCTTATCTGATTACCTGTGCGCCATTCCTTGGGAGGCTCCTTCTGCAGGAATTTCAGGTCATCATGTAGGCAGATTTATCTGGGCCAAAGGATCTCCTGCTGCGGGTAATTACCATGTTCTTTTTCCCTCTCGGGGCTTTTGCAAGAGTTCAGTGGGGCCGTGTGTGGAAAGTACCTTCTGAACATTGAGTTGCGTCTCAGGCCTGGGGCCCCGAGGGGGTCCCTCCAGTCAGATCCAGCTTGGGGAGTAATTGCAGTTTCTGAGCAGGAATGGAGCATTTAGGTGTCCAGGGGGTCTGAGCAGATGTGGTCCCTGGGAGACAGGCCCTGGGCACCATGGCCAAGTCTAAGGGGGGCAGCTACTCCTGAAGGCCAGCTTATGGTCGCTTGCTGGGCCTGAATGTGGATTCAGTGAGACCAGATATTCTGATTTTTCAAGAGAATCTGAAAATGCAGGGGTTTTTTCACACGACGTTTTCAATATTGGCAGTTAGTGACGTTTGTTTTCAAGCTCTGCATGGGCCAATCAAAACACTCTGCAGGCCGGGCTCGGCCCATGGGCAGCGTGTTGCAGCCTCTGAGGAGGGTCCCCCCCGCCCAGGCCAAGGCTGCATCTGAGGCATATGGAAGTCCCTGGGCTATGGGGGTCGAATGGGAGCTGCAACTGCCAGCCTACACCACAGCCACAGCATCACGGGATTCTTTAACCCACTAAGCGAGGCCAGGGATTGAACCCACATCCTCATGGATACTAGCAGCCTCGTGGATATTAGTTGGGGTCTTAACCCTCTGAGCCACACTGGGTCTTGATGAAGACATGGTCAGTGGCTGATGGTAAATACCACTGACCTTGACCGTGGGGATGACAGGGTTTTCAGCTGCCCAGATGCTCTTTGATGCCCGCCTCCTTGGGGAGGGACCAGGGCTCTCGGCTTCTCCCCTGGGACTCAAGCTGAACCAGTAACCCAGAAATGCAAAATGCCCCATTCACAGAGTTCCCGCTGAGGCACAGCAGGTCAAGAACCTGACTGCAGCCGCTCGGGTCGCAGCTGCAGCTCAGATTCAGTCCCTGGCCCAGGAACCTCCATATGCCATGGGTGCAACCACAATTTTTTTTTAAAAAAATGCCCTATTCTGGAGTTCCCATCATGGTGCAGTGGAAATAAATCTGACTAGGAACCATGAGGTTGTGGGTTCAATTCCTGGCATTGCTCAGTGGGTTAAGGATCTGGCATCGCTGTGAGCTGTGGTGTAGGTCACAGACTCGGCTTGGATCTGGTGTTGCTGTGGCCGTGGTGTAGGCTGACAGCAACAGCTCCGACTGGACCCCTAGCCTGGGAACCTCCATATGCTGCGCGTTTGGCCTTAAAAGTCAAAAGCCCCCCCGCCCCCAAAAATGTCCTATTCACATCCCACTTCCCCGCGCTGCCCAGCTTCACTCCTTTTCTTGGGCAAGACTTTTTGCCCAAGGAGTGAGAGACCCTCGAAAACCCACTTACAGAGCGGCTCCAGTCTCTTCACCAATCAGGAGCAGGATGGGCGCCCTCTGTCGCCAGAATGGCACTTCCGGGTGCACACACGGAGGGAACCCCCAAATGACCCAAAAGATGTCCCCTGCTCATTGCACACTGATGGTCCAACCACCTCAAGACAGGCTGACCTCACGCTGCCCATGGGCAGTGAGGATGGACCTCTGAGTGGCGGGCACCGGTGGACAGGTGTTGGAAGCGGGGGCTGGGAGGAAAGCGAGTGCCCGTGGGTTGGGCTGGAAAGTCCTGATGTTCAGCTCCTCACACCCGCCCAGGGAGTGTGATCGCAGCTGCAGGATCCGAAATAGATGTGCTTGGCAGAGGGCCTCTCAAGGTGCTGAAATGGGATTTCGCGTGCGGGCTGATGTTGATGTGCGAGAAGCAGCCAGACACCCCCCCACTCCCCCCCGCCATGTGCATCTGGGGGGGGGACTTCCAGCAGAGGTCCCAGTTGGCCTTTGCTTCTGACCCCAAGCAGGCAGCTGGCTCCGGCAGTCCCAGGGAGGTGACTCCTTTCCCTAATTTGGGAAATGCTGAATGGTGCCCTCGCAGGCACCTTTATCCCAAAGCCCCCACACCCAAGCTTAACGTCCACGGAATGAACCAAGTCCTATTTTAACAAGCACGGTACAGCCAAGGGCAAAATAATTCTGCTTCTTTCTCTGTCGCTCTGCAAAGAGCTGACTACACAGATGCACGCACACACACACACTCCTTTTAAATCACTGCAGTTGAGTTTTAGAAACAGGGTTGCTTAAAACAAAGGAAGGTGATCACAGCAAAATTTTTCATGATTCCGAAATTGTATATCCAATCCAGAGAAAGCTCTCCCCCTTGTCAATCCCAGGAAGTGAAGGTGCGCACAGGTTTCCCACCCACTTGACTGCCAGGGTCTTGTGGGAAGAGGCCTCTGTCTCCAGAGGAAAGGGAAGCACACAGGTTTGCTGCTGGAGCCTCCTGCTGAAGCCAGGAAGGAATCTGACAGGCACCTGCAGAGCCCAGCCCTCCCCCTGCAGGGCTTCTCATAGGATCGTTCTTGCCTGGGGGGAGCTGTCTTGTGCATTGATGCGTCCCTGGCCTCTGTCCACTGGGTGCCCAGAGCACACTCCCCCCAGGCTGTGACAATGGCAGACACCTCCAGACGAGGCATCGTCACCCTTGGTTGAGAATCACAGCCCGACTTGGACAGGCTTAGGTCTAGAGAGATTCAAGGTCTTGGAACGACATTAGGCGGGGGCGTCTGTGATGATAAAATAATCATCGTGATAATGGGGGGGGCACGTTGGGGAAGTCTCACCTCGCGCCTCTTCAGCCAAGCCGCTCTTGTCCTGGTCTGGGGTCGGAAATGTTTCCCCGACAGCATCGGGGTCCTCTCTGGCTAAGCCCACCGGGTGAGAGAAGGCTTTAGGATGGAGGCTGCCAGGTTCTGAAAAAGATACAGAGACGCATCAAGGTCATCCTGTGTTTACCTCTGAGAGAAGCCACAGAGGCTGCACCGTATTACGTTCCCACCAGCCACGCACGGGGGGTTCCTATTGCCACCTCCTGGCCAATACCTGTTGTTTTTCATTATTTATTTATTTATTTATTTTTTTTTTTGTCTTTTTGCCATTTCTTGGGCCGCTCCCACAGCATATGGAGGTTCCCAGGCTAGGGGTCGAATCAGAGCTGTAGCCACCGGCCTACGCCAGAGCCACAGCAACTTGGGATCGGAGCCGCGTCTGCAACCCACACCACAGCTCACGGCAACGCTGGATCGTTAACCCACTGAGCAAGGTCAGGGACCGAACCCGCAACCTCATGGTTCCTAGTCGGATTCGTTAACCACTGCGCCACGACGGAAACTCCCT
Organism: Sus scrofa; assembly: GCF_054392235.1. Taxonomy (NCBI): domain Eukaryota; kingdom Metazoa; phylum Chordata; class Mammalia; order Artiodactyla; family Suidae; genus Sus; species Sus scrofa. The sequence goes on from NC_139385.1 coordinate 5,208,467, forward strand.
GCCACCCCTTCTAGTTGATTTACAGTGTTGCGTTAATTTCTGCTGGGCAGCGAGGTAATCGCATTCCACACATGTATATACATTCTCTTTTGCGTTCTTTTTCATTCCGGTTGATCACAGGATATTGAATATAGTTCCCTGTGCTGTACGGTAGGACCTGGTTGTTCATCCGTCCTGTGTAGACTAGTTCGCCTCTGCTAATCCCAAACTCCCAAGCCTTCCCTACCCCCACTTCCACCTTGGCAACCACAAATCTCTTCTCCGTCCATGAGTCTGTTTCTGTTTTGTAGATCAGTTCATTTGTGTCAGTTTAGATTCCGCATATGAGTGCTATCATGTGGTATTTGTCTTTGTCTGACTGGCTTTACTTAATATGATCATTTCTAAGTCCCTCCAAGTTCTAGCAAATGGCATTATTTCGTTCTTTTTTATGGCTTAGTAGTATTCCATCATATATATATATCACATTTTCTTAATACGTTCATTGATCAGTGGACATTTAGGTTGTTTTCATGTCTTGGCTGTTGTGAATGGTGCTGCTATGAACGTAGGGGTGCATGTATCTTTTTGAATTATACTTTCGTCCAGATAGATGCCCAGGAGTGGGATTTCTGGATCATATGACAGCTCCGTTTTCAGTTTTTGGAGGCACCTCCATACTCTTCTCCATAGTTGCTAAACCAGTTTGCATTCCCAGGGATTTGGTGTTGTTAAAGGCATATAGACTTTAAAGAAATCACATCAGATACACTCTTCTAGAAGAGCCAAGCTATCTACATCTGGAAGTACTCATCAAAATAGACTTTTTCGGGGGCCATGCCTGCAGCATGTGGAAATTCCAGGGCCAGAAATTGAACCCTCACCATAACGGCGACCCCAGCCACAGCAGTGACAATGCTGGATCCTAAACCTGCTGTGCCACAAGGGAACTCCCACAAGTAGACTTTTTAATTTACATAGCATCTCTAGGCATGATTGGATGCGACTGGCAACTGAAGCAATATTTCAGATTTACAGACCTGGCCACAGATAGCAAAGGAATTGCTCTCATTTCCTTCCCCAGAATATAAACTTTCTCTAAATCACAAAGAGGTCTTCATTAAAGATGTCGACATTAATAACAATAATATCTAGAATTTATTGAGCACTTAACCACATGTCAGATACTGGGCTCGACTGGATGAAACAGCTTCGATTTTTATCTCAGTCTCACAAATGAACTCCCTGAGGCCAAATGGCTATTAAATGGGGATTAAATAGCTGTTCCGAGTCCTGGGGTTGGTAAGTGGCCAAGCAGAGGCTGGAAGAGGGCAGACCGAGCCCAGGGCCTGTGCACTTAACCATGGCCCTGTGCTGTCTCTCAACGTAATCAGCTCCCTTGCATCCCAGATGCCACAGAAGGAGCTGTGGTCTCCACGCCAGCTGCAGGGTCTGGGAGTCCAGAAGCCCCATGATGGCCCTGGGACACCAGCCCCTCTGAGCCTCAGTTTCCACATCTGAAAGCAAGAGAACTGGACTGAGTGCTTAAGCCCTGGCTCTGTGATGCCCTAGGACCCTCCCCACTGGGGGAAGAGAGCAGATCCCTGGCCTTTGCAGCCAGACAGCGCAGCCTCCTTGTCCTTTGAGGAGACAGTATTGGTGATTGCTGTGGCCGTGCTAAGAAGTAACAAGCAAGAGTGGGTCTCTTTGGGGAGCTCCCTGGTGGTCTAGTGGTTAGGACTTGGCGCTTTCACCCCCTGGTCTGGGAACTGAGATCCAAGAGTAAACTGCTGCACACCCCCCCCCCCAAAAAAAGAGTGGGTCTTGTTGTCCCGGGATGTTTTGTCCCTACTGTCCCTCTGCTAACACTCGAAACCAAAATCAAGGAGTTCCCTGGTGGTGTAGTGGGTTAAGGATCCAGCGTTGTCACAGCTGTGGCTCGGGTCACCGATGTCGTGTGGGTTTCAGCCCTGGCCTGGACACTTCCGCGTGCTGTGGGAGAAGCCCAAATAAAGATAAAGATAAAAATAAAAATCAAGCCTAAGTGTTTGGGGTTGGTTGATGGGAGAAGTGCCTTCGGAAACAGGCATGGGAAGAAGGGGAGGAAGCTGCAAATTCTGGGCCCGTCTCTGTGCTGACCCCCTCCTCACACGTGGGCTGGGGACTGGAAATGCACCCTTGGTCACCATCCCCAGGGCAGCCTTGCACCAGCACCCCCCTGCCAGGGGTCCCCACAGACACTGAATCCAGTCCAAGACCAAGTCTGGAACCCAGAACTTCTGGTTGGCAAGGGCGTCCTCTGTTTAATCAAGAAAAGTGGATCCCTGGCCCTTGTTGCCACCACACTGAGCTAATGCTTTGGAAGGAGGTTAGGTCTGCAGCCATGGAGGATGGGAAAGAAAAGCCTTCCTGTCTTGTCATGATGACTCTTTGCAAAGAAAGACAGAAACAGCCGTGCTGGGAAGGGGGTTCTGCCTGGGAGTGGTCCCCCAGAGAGCAGGTCTCAATGCAGCCTTTCTGTGGAGCTCACAACTTACCTAGGGAGTTCCCATCGTGGCTCAGCGGCAATGAGTCCAACTAGTACCCGTGAGGACGCGGGTTCGATCCCTGGCCTCGCTCCATGCATTAAGGATCCGGTGTCGCTGTGAGCTGTGGTGTAGGTCGCAGACTGGCTCAGATCTGGCATTGCTGTGGCTGTGGCATAGGCTGGCGGCTCAGCTCTGATTTGACCTCTGGCCTGGGAACTCCCATATGTTGCAGGTGTGGCCCTAAAAAGACCCCCCCCCCAAAAAAGGAGCTTATCTAATGAACAGGTCAGGAGATCTTATAAATCTTATAGATCTCTCTCACTGGCCAAGGCAAGTTCTCTTTCCTACAGTGAATTAAGCCATCGCCCTGGGGGCAGGCTGAAGCCGGCAGCAATCCATAAAAATACATGCCCGGGATGAGGAGGAGGTTCCTGGGTGAGGCTCACCCCTTTTCTGGAGCTGCTTCAGGTCAGCCTTCTTCTGTGTAATGCTTCACATTTTTATATGGAGAAGGTATCATGCGGAACCCACGTATTACTGGGGTAATTACATCTTAATTCTTAAAAGGCTACTCAACTGGAAACACCCTGGCTTTCCTCCTCCTGTCCTTCCCAGGGTCCGGACCTGTGCTCTCAGATTCAGGTCTTCCTTGCCTGCTTTAGATTTTTCGATGTTATGTCTTTGACATTATCTTGGGCATTGATTTACTTTTGGGGAGTCTGTCTCCACTCATGAAAATGTACCAACAGGAACATCACATAGAACTTAAGCGTGTGCCAGACACCGTTCTGAGTGTTTTCTCTGAAATGTAATTCCTTTAAAGGTCACAGCAGACCCCCAGAGGGAATACTCCTTTAATAGACCCATCTTACAGATGAGGACACTGACGCGCAGAGGTGAAAAGATTTGCCCAAGGTCACTGACTCTAGAATCTGGCTTTTGACTGCCAGCCACGCTATCCTGGGGACCGACTCGCTGGTCCTAAGGGCCGATCTCCTTAAAGGTGAGCCTGTTGGGAGTTCCCATTGTGTCCGCAGTAAAGAACCTGACTGGTATCCGTGAGGACCCAGGTTTGATCCCTGGCCCTGCTCCGTAGGTTAAGGGTCCGGTGCTGCCATGAGCTATGGTGTAGGTCGAAGAGACAGCTCAGACCCTGCATTGCTGTGGCTGTGGTGTAGGCCGGCAGCTATAGCTCTGATTTAACTCCTAGCCTGGGAACCATGGGTGTAGCCCTAAAAAGACAAAAAAAAAAGTGAGCGTGTTGACTGCCCCCCGCCCCCCTGCGCGCCCCAGCGTGGGATCCAGAGGAGGAAGTGATTGCGTCTGTTCGGGCTGAGCCAGAGGGGCTTTGTCTCTTAGTCCCCTCCCTCCAGGCACCTGACACCAGAACTCACGTCCCCCCATGTTTGTGGCAGCACATGCTTGGCCTCCAGGCTCCTGGAGAAATGCGGGGAGTCTCCAGGTTCGCCTTTGGGTGCCCCTGTGCGTGACCGGGAAGTAGGGTGCTGCCCCCATGGGCTCTCCCGCTGTTAAATGCCCTAAGCTGAGCCCAAGCACAGACCCTGGACCTGGAGCCAAAGGGCCAGTGTCGCTTGTTCCGGCCAAATAATCGCCTCTAGCTATTTTTATCTGGAGAGAAGGCACCTGATATTTGCAAACAAAACCAGCTACACGGCTGAATGGGGGAAAGTGCTTGGCCAGATCGCTTGGCCTGATCGAATTTCTTAGGACTTACGCAGAAAGCTTCAGCTTCTCCTTAAGCCCAGGGCCAAGGACAAAGACGAGTGCTGGGCCAGGCCCCAGGATGCAGGGGGAGCCAAGAGACAGGTGGGTGGCAGAGGGGAGCAGAGCGGCTCCGAGACGTGCTAAGTTGTCCCCGCTGCGTGCAGACGGTGCTGGTGGACAGGCCGGCCTGCCAGAGTCCGCAGGATAAATCAATCCTTTGCAGCTCGGGTTTTGTTTTGGGCAAACGGACAGAAACGGTGTTGCCTTGGATGCTGGAATGAGGAAAAGGGGTGGGGTTCCCTGGTTTTGCTCCCTTTTCGTCAGTGGGGGCAGAGCAGGGAGGGCTCATCTCCCTGGGAACTCGGGGGCGGCAGGGGTTGGGGGGGCACCGCCAATGTTGGCCCCCAACCTGCTGACCGACTCTTGGCAGAGTTCCAGATTTCCTCCAAATTGATGAACATGACTCTTGTGCTTCATTTTTTTTTTAGTTCCATGGTGGTTTTGTCTTTGAAAGCTTTCTGCTCTGTTGTGTTAAAGCACCCTCACCATCACGAAGCGTACGGTTCATTTGTATGAAGTCCCTTCATGTTGTCTTACAACCGTCACCACCGTCCATCCCCATAACTCTTGTGAATCTGAAACTCTGTCCCCCTTCCCTCCCTCCCCCAACAGCCCCCAGCACCCACCCTTCCACTTTCTGGCTTTGGATTTGACCGCTGCAGCTCCCTCATCCAAGTGGAATCACGCAGAATTTATCCTATGGCAACTGGCTTCTTTCACGCCGTGTAACGTCCTCAAAGTTCATCCACGTCCTAGCAGGTGTCAGAATTTCTGAGCTTTTCAAGGCTGAATCATATGCCACTCTGTATATTAGCACATTTGGCTTATCCCTTCCTCTGTCCGTGGACACTCAGGTTGCTTCCATATTTCAGCTATTGTGAATAATGCTGCTACGATCATGGCTGTGAAAATATCTCTTCGAGACCCTGCTTTCAGTTCTTTGGGGTGTATACCCAGAAGTGCAATTCCTGCATCATATGATCATTCTATTTTGAATTTTTTGAGGAAGCGTCATAACGTTTTCCACAGCAGCTTCATCACTTTATATTCCCAACAACACACTAGGGTTCTAATTTTTCCTCTTGCTCACCAACCCTTGTCATTCTTTTTTAATAGAGTGGACCTCCTCTGGATGTGAAGTATCTCACTGACGTTTTTATTTGCGTTTCTCCAATGATTAGACAGGTTAAGCATCTTTTCCTAACGACCATTCGAATATCTTCTTTGTTGATTCGAGATGAGTCCTTTGCCCATTTTCAATCAGATTGTTGGGGGGGGGGTGTTGTTGAATTGTAGGAGTTCTTTATATATGTTGGATAGTAACCTTTTTCTAGATATAAGATTTGCATATATTTCCCCCCACCCCTCAGGTTGCTTTCTCACTCTGTTAATCACTTACTTAGCTGCACAAAAGTTTTCAATTCTGAAGTATTCCAGTTTCTCTATTTTTTCCTTCAGCTGCCTGTGGTTTTGCTTAACATTTAAAAAGCCATTTTCTTAGAAACCACCATAGTTTTTCTCCTCTCGTTTTTGAAATGTCCTGATATGCAAATCATCATGTTTTCTAGGGAGGTCTTCCTTTCAGGTGATTCCCACAGGTTCTGCCTTCACTGCATCCTGGGAGATGGTTTCTGCGGTCTAATCACCTGCACCCCCCAACCCCCAGGGGCCCATATGGATCCTGAAACCCCCCCAGTTAACCACCATTTGGGACCAGGCCCCCTTGGAGTAAGGCAGCCTGTTCCGGGGAGCATGGTCCTTGGACTTCTTTTAGGCATGAAGCCCAGGCGGCAGTGGTCCCGGGGAGGCAGCACTGCCCACATGCAGAGAAAGCCCCGGAAGAGGCCACTTAACCCTTCTCCACTGGCTCTGCCCCCAGACTCCCCATTCTCCATGGGTGTATTCCCTCAGAGCACCTTAAAATGGCTCATTTTGGTCAATCTTTTCCATTCTGGCCCTAAATCATTTTCTGCCGTAGACAGAATCTATTTTGGACTGCCTTTTTTTGTCTGCTTGCTTCATATGTGTGGGGCTCCCGTGGGCTCCACATCAGAGATGCTGCATCCCCTTGCCAGTTCTCGGGAACAGAGCCAGCCACGTGGGGTGAGCTGTTCGCAGGCACAGATGGTGCCGGCAGGGGAGGGGACGGGCTCTGCTTCTCCTCCACCTGCTCTGGCCGCGGGGACCAGGCCAACCACTCAGCCATCCTTCGAAATCAGGCAGAGATGACCACAAAGCTCCTTTTAAAGCCACCCTCCCAAAGCCCTATCTCTCGGAAGCATGTCGCACAGGAGTTTCCACCTCCTGGGCTGAGAGGTTGGTAGTTTGTAGACTGACATAGATTTCTATGCTTGGATGCCCTCTGCTATGTGGGTTCCACTTAGGGATTCCAGTAAGTGGCCAGCTGGTTTGGAGGCTGGGATTTCAGAAGCAAAGGCAAGGTGCTCTCTCTGGGTCTGGCCCTGAGCAGCTGGGGAGGGGAGGAGGGGGTGGGCAGGGCTGGTTGGGGAGCCAGAGATCTCAGGGGCTCTGCACCCAACTTTGGGGCCACTCTGGGATCCTGTCACTCCCCTACATGCTGCAGTAACTCCTTCAGACTCCCCTTCTCTCCCCCATCCTCGGATCCCTGCCCCTCCCTCCTCCCACCAACAGCCCCTCAGCCAGTGACCTCACCTCCTGCTTTACAAATGTCCTGGAAACCTCCAACTGGAAATGCCCAACACCCTCTTCCAAACACACAGATGGCTCTCAGCTGCAGGGCCCTCCCCTCCGTCCTGCTCCCCCAAGGGGCTCGGACTTCTTCTTCTCCCCCCACCCCCACCCCATCTCTTGCACCACTGGACCCTCCTCATGGGCTTTTCAACAGATTTTAGCCTCTCTCATTAGAAACAAAATAAAGCACACATGCAAAACACTCTCCGGACCCCTCACCCCTCTTTAGCTACTGCCAGCTTTCTTTCTTCTCCCTCTCACAGCCAGACTCCCTCAAGCTGTCTCTAAACTAATAGTCTCCCATCCCCCACTCCCTCTTAAGCCCCTCTCTCTGTCCCCACCCTTTCATTCAGGTCACCCACAATGACCTCCACATCTTAAGAGCTGAGCATTTCAGTCCTGTTCTCACCTGTCCTCTTGGTGGGAGTGATGCCAGAAGGTTCCTTCATGGGGCTGATGGAGTTCCTCTGCCTTGTTGGGACTTCCTCCCCTTCCCAGTCTCCTTTTCAGGCCCTTCCTCCTGTCCTGGGCTTGACGCTGCTCCCCTTACCCTATGTTTCTGCTTCCCCTCACCTGGCTTGCTTCTGTGATAGTCTCATCCCACCCACAACTTCAGCTACAGTCAATTCCTGTTATTCGAGGTCATAATATTCTATAATCTCTGCCAACACTGAACTTGTGAATACAGAACCATTGCTCATTGGGAAAACGAGCTATTAGCTTTCCACCAGCCTGATCACAACATTTTCATCAGCCAATCAATACATAACCTCATTCTTTGGGAGATATTAGCACTGTCCATGGCTCCACTGGCAGGGGGGAGGCAGCCAGAGGCTCTGTGTGTGGAACCCTCCTGGATCTGGCCCCATGAGCCTCTATCCTTGGGTGACATTTCTATGTATATATATATATATATATATATATAGAACATATGTATATGTAGAATATGTATACACACACACATATATATCCTTTTGCTGCAATAAACCATAACTGTGAGCACAATGGCTTTGCAGAGTTCTCTGAGTCATTCTGGGAAATTATTGAACTCGAGGCTGGCCCTGGGGCCCCTGGACTTGAATTTATCCTTGAAAAAGTTTGGCAGAATCCCATGTGGCCCATGTAGGTACCTGTGTCACACAGCGTCCCCTCCCTTCTGCCTGCCTTTGAGGTCCACTAGTGGCTCCAGCCCCTCTCCAACCTGAGCTCCTAGAGCACCTGCTCTATCTCTTGAGTCCTTGGGCATCCTCTGGGGCATGGCCAGGAGCTACCCTCTCATGCTGGTTTGAGACTCAAGGACAAAATCTTGAGGCATGAAAGTGTTTGGCTGGCCAGGACTCTCCTTAAAGTCATAGAAGACTAAAAACAGGCCACATGTCCAAAAGTAGGAGAAGGGCAAAATAAATGATGGTGCATTGACCAGATGGGATGTTACACAGCTCTTAAAAATAACAACCACGAGGCCTGCAGCAATGTATGAAAAATGTCCACAACATTAAAGTAAAACAAGCAGAATCCAAAACTGTCTCTGTGCTGACTCGAACTATGTAAAAATACACCTGCAGGTGAACAAAGACTGGACAGAAGGCAGAAAAGCATTGATGTTTGTGTGGATGATTTTTTCTTTGTTTTGTCTTTTGGCAGTGGGGCATTTAATTTGGATTGAAAGGGGGGAGTGAGCCTGAGCCTCACAAGGAGAGAGATGGGCAGTTCGCCTCCTGCCTCTGCACTGAAGGGCAAGTAGGGAGAATGCCTCGATCCTTGCTCTGCATGCAAGGGGGCTCAGCTCCTTAAGGGAGTTACACCAATGTTTAAAAAAATTTTTTTATTATAGTTGATTTACAATTTTCTGTCAATTTCTGCTGAATAACAAAGTGACCCAGTAATGCAAATATACACATTCCTTTTTTCACATTATCCTCCATCATGTTCCATCACTGATGATTAGATATAATTCCCTGTGCTATACAGCAGGATCTCATTGCTTTTCTACTCCAAATGTGATAGTTTGCATCTACTAACCCCAAACTCCCAATCCATCCCACTCCTTCTCCCTCCCCCTTGGCAACTACAAGTCTGTTCTCCATGCCCATGAGTTGGTTTCTTTCCTGTAAATAGGTTCATTTGTGCCCTATAGTAGATTCCAGATATAAGTGATATCATATAGTATTTGTCTTTGTCTTTCTACTTACTTCACTTAGTATGAGAGTCTCTAGTTCCATCCATGTTGCTGCAAATGGCATTATTTTGTTCTTTTTACGGCTGAGTAGTGTTCCATTGTGTATATATACCACATCTTCCTAACCCATTCATCTGTTGATGGACATTTAGGTTGTTTCCATGTCTTGGCTATTGTGAATAATGCTGTAAGGAACATATGGGTGCATGTATCTTTTTCAGTGAGAGCTTTGTCTGGATATATGCCCCAGGAATGGGATTTCTGGATCATATGTAGTTCCATATTTAGTTTTTGAGGTACCTCCATACTGTTCTCCATAGTGGTCATACCAGTTTACATTCCCACCAACAGTGTAGGAGGGTTCCCTTTTCTCCACACCATCTCCAGCATTTGTTATTTGTAGACTTACTAATGATGGCCATTCTGACTGGTGTGAGGTGTAGTTTTGATTTGCATTTCTCTAATAATCAGTGATGGTGAACATTTTTTCATGTGCCTGTTGGCCATCCATATGTCTTCTTTGGAGAAATGTTGATTCAGGACTTCCGCCCATTTTTCAATTAGGTTGTTTGTTTGTTTGTTTTTCTGTTGCGTTGTATGGGTTGTTTGTATATTTTGGAGATTAGGCCCTTGATGGTTGCATTGTTTGCAACTATTTTCTCCCATTCCCTAGGTTGTCTTTTTCTGTGTGTTTTTTCTTATGGTTTCCTTTGCTGGGCAAAAACTTGTAAGCATTGGTTTATTTTTGTTTTTATTTCTATTGCCTAGGGAGACTGACCTAAGAAAACTTTTGTATGGTTGATGTCATAAAATATTTTGCCTATGTCCTCTTCTAGGAGTTTTATAGTGTCTTGTCTTATGTTTATGTCTTTAAGCCATTTTGAGTTTATTTTTTTGTCTGGTGTGAGGATGTGTTCCAGTTTCATTGATTTACAAGCAGCTGTCCAGTTTCCCCAGAACCACTTCCTAAAGAGGCTGTCTTTTTCTTATTTTATATTCTTGCCTCCTTTGTCAAAGATTAATTGACCATAGGTGCCTGAATTTATTTCTGGGTTCTCTATTCTGTTCCATTGGTCTGTACGTCTGTTTTTGTACCTGTCTTGACTACTGTAGCTTTATAATGTCTGAAATCTGGGAGAATTATGCCTCCTGCCTGGTTTTTGTTCCTCAGGATTGCTTTGGCAATTCATAGACCAATGTTTTCACAGGCCCACAGATGCTCAGAGCTGCCATCTGGACCTGCGTTTCCCCCCGTGTGAAACATGTTCCACCTGATTTCAAGGTAAGTGGGTTTCCTTTGGTTGTTGCTGGTGATGATTTTTACTGTGATAAAATATATCTAACATAAAATTGACCCTTTTAGCCTTCTGTTAAGAGTATAGTTCAGGAGTTCCCTGGTGGAACAGTGGGTTAAGGATCTGGTGTTGTCACTGCTGTGATTCTGGTCACTGCTGTGGTACAGGTTTTTTCCCTGGCCCTGGAACTTCTGCATGTCATGGGTGTGGCCAAAAAATATATACAGTTCAGTGGCATTAAGTACATTCATATCGTCATGCTACCATCCACACATCTCCAGAACCTTTTCATCTTCCCATACTGAAGCTCTGCACCCATTAAACAACAACTTCCCATATTCCCTCCTCCAGCCCCTGGCAGCCTCCCTTCTACTTTCTGTCTCTATGACTGTGACTATAATGAAAACCGCAAATCAGTGATATTGTGTAATATTTGCCCTTGTGTGACTGGCTTATTTCACTGAGCCTAAAGTCCTCCAGGTTCATCCGTGTTGCAGCCTCTATCAGAATTTTCTTCCTTTTAAAGTTAAATTGCATCCATTGTGTGGATGGATCCCGTTATCCTTATCCCTCATCCTAGCTTTGAATCTCCCTGAACTCCCACGCGTCATGGGTCCATCGGGGCATCAGGAGCGTTGTTAAGCAAATGCGGCGACAGACAACCACGGACACGTGTATTCAGGTATCTCTCTTATTCATACACCTGCTCCATTGTCCCATCGGACCTCACTCAACAAACACAGGTTCAAAGATCAAAATATTAAGAGTTGCAAGACAGTGAGAGCAGAGCCTTAAGCTAAATGTGGGATTCAGCTCTGAGTGTGGGGCCCTGCCCACTGCACACGTCACTCGCCCTGCTCTGCTGACTCTGGTGGGCAGATTAAGAATACAGTGAGGGCACTTCCCAGGGGGCTCAGCAGGTTAAGGATCTGGCATTGTCACTGTTGTGGCTTGGGTCTCTGCTATGGCGCAGACTCCATCCCTGGCCGGATCGGGGAACTTTTGCATACAGAGGGTGTGGCCAAAACAAACTCACAAAACAACAGTGAGGAAGAAGATGGGTTGGGAAGAAGGCAACAAGCAGAGGTGACAAGGAGCATGGTCAAGGGCATTCATTCTGGTGGCATTGTGGGCCCTTAGAGAACACCAGGGGTACCAGGGCTGGAGCCAGTCATGCTCCTCACATCTCTCTGCAAAAGGAGAAGCTGCAAAATGTATTTTTAAATGTCTGCTAGGGAGTCAACTCCAAAGTCAGCCACTGTTAGCAACCAGATGCCTCCTATCTCCCTCCCTGAGGAGCAGGCAAGGAGTTGGCAAGGCGAGAGATGGAAAGGGGGATTACACAAAGCGACGCCAGGGACTCAGGGAAATGTGAACCCGAACCCTGCTGGTGGAAGCAGGAATTGCCTCCGTTACAGAGCAAGGGGCAACCCCTTGTGACTGGAGGCTGCTCATCACAACCTAGAACGTGGATTTCCAGACATATTCCAGAGAGAAGCTCTTGCATGGGGCACCAGGAGCAAAGCACAAGGATGTTCACTGCAGCAGTATTATTATTGTTATTATTTTGCCTTTTGTCTTTTTAGGACTGCCGCCAAGGCATATGGAGGGTCCCGGGCTAGGGGTCTAATTGGAGCTGTAGCTGTCAGCCTACACCACAGCCACAGCCACAGCAACACCAGATCTGAGCCACATCTGCGACCTACACCACAGCTCACAGCAACACCAGATCCTTAACCCACTGAGCGAGGCCAGGGATTGAACCAACAACCTCATGGTTCCTAGTCGGATTCGTTTCTGCTGTGCCAAGACGGGAACTCCTTTTTTCTTTTTTTTTCCTTTTCATTGCAGCATTATTTTTAATAGCAAAAAAAAAAAAAAAGAAAAAGAAAAAGAAACAATATAAATGACCATATTTAAACAAAATAAAAATGGGTATCCTAAACCAAAGGACTTCTGTAAGGCAGTCCATGAAGAATAAATTGGAGTTCCCTGGTGGCCTATGGGTTAAAGGATCCAGCTTTGTCACTGCTGTGGCATGGGTTAGATCCCTGGCCTGGGACTTCCGCATGCTGTGGGTGTGGCCAAAATAAAAGAAAGGAAAAGAATAAATCTCAACAACATGTTGGTTGAAAAAGCAGTTTGAAGACTATGTATAGAGTGAAAATGTACATTTGAAACCGCAAAAACAAATCTCTCCATGGATACTGGAGGCAGTAGACATATGAAAGCATCAACAGGATACAGACCAACTTCAGGGATGGCTTGCCTCCAGTGAGAGGAAAATGAGATTCAGGAGAGATGCAAAAGGGGTTTCTTAAAAATCAGAAACAGGTAAAGCAAAAATGTTAGCATATATTTATTCTGGGTGAAGGGTGCATAAGTGTTTATTTCACTCACTGGCGGTTTCTGTATGTTTGAGCCATTCCATAATTTTTAAAAAGCAAAAAAAGCAGCGCTGAAAAGTTTCCCCTTTTGTTTTTCATTCCTCCCCCATCTCTGCCTTTTAAAGACAGGGGAAACCGAGGCCTGGGGATGGGGCGACAGGATTGGGGGCGATGGGGTGGGGATTCGTAGCGGGAGGGTGGCAGACGGGTGAGACCCAGCCGCTTCCTTCGCGGATCCAGTTTGGCTCCGCCCCCGCCCGCCCAGCTGTATCCATGGCAACCAGGGACCAGTCGTCGAGCCAGGCTCCTGGGCGCCCCCTGGTGGCTTTTCTGGTGGCACGCTCTGTGGGGGTCCCTAGGAGTGAGGAAGAAGGGCTCCCGAAATGCAAAGAGCTGCGTTGTCCTGTTGCCCCGGGTCGCGTGTAGCTGTGTCTGCTGCCCTTAGGGCAATGGCAGTTAATTTCAGAAACGGCTTTCATTAAGCTTCGGCTCCAGCCATTGACCATCAGGAGTTTTCTGGGTGTCTTTTGGTGCCCTACACCGTTCTGGGCATTTATGGGTGTGTCTCTTCACGGGGACTCTCCAGAGCCCGCGGTTGCAAATCCCTTGAAGACCCCAAGAAAGAAGAGGGCTTTGTAACAGGCCAGAGAGGACCTCTGTATAGGAAATGTCTCTTCTTTTATGCGGGTTTTGTACATTTGTTTCACTTTAAAAGCAGCATACGTTTGTGGAAAGTGTGGAAAATCGTCTCACCACCCACGCAAAACCAGAGCTAACATTTGGGCCTTTATCCTGCCAGTATCCCTCTGCTCCATTCATTTCTGAGAGCTTGGTTTCTTACCAAATTGGAAATCCACAGCCTGAGAGTGATTTTCCACCAGGGCTCTGGAGACAGGTGCACATGGCTTGTAAGCCCAGCTCCTCTCATTAACCTCCACCTCCGGCAAATTCGTGCATTTCGCCACACCTCAGTCCTCTAACCTGTAAAATGGGAACATTAACTGTGCCTACCTCCTAGGGTCATTGGGGAACTTTCAGTGCTATAAAGCATAAAAAGCACTTAGCAATGGAACCCGGTCATTGCTAAAATTACAACAGCGAAGGTCTGCCTCGTATAATTACAGTATTCTGCAATCCGCTTTTCCACTTAATACAACGGGAGCCTTTTCCCTTAGTTGTTTCCTTTCCTCATAGGGGAAACCCCAGGTCTTCTCCGTATCTTTCTCTCATCTGTGAGTCTCCTGTACTAGAAAAACACTTCACTTCTGACAATTCGGGTCCACCATGAAAGGAGGGTTCCCCCAACCACAGTCGCTTCTTTTCCACACCAGCTGGGGGGGGGGGTCCTACAAGTTCACGTAACTCTAACACCGTCCGCCTGCAGATGTGTCCGATGCCATGGGTGAAGAGCGCAGCCCCACAAGCCACACACACGCACGCTTCACCTGCCAGGTGCACGTCCAAGCTGTCACCTGTGCTCCTGACCAACCGGCAGTAGATCAAGAGTCCAACCTGTCCTTGGGTTCAATTCATTGGCTCTGGTGGCTCACAGCACTCAAGGAAACACGTTCGCCAGTTTGCTAAAGGATATGATAAAGACTCCAGACGATCGCCCAGCTGCAGCTTTATACAGGGCAAGGTCTGGGAGGGTCCCATATGCAGGACCTCTGTCCCCATTGGAGTAGGGCTGTGCCACTCTCCTGATGTGGATGTGTTTGCCAGCCCGAAACCTCCCTGAGCCCCCTCTACTGGGATTTTGTGGAGGCTTCCTCCTGTGGGCATGATCAATGATTAACTCTGTTTCCAGCTTTCCAGCCCCTCTCTCCTCTGTGAAGGATTGGGGTGTAGGGCTGAAAAGTCCAAGTTTTTTTTTTTTTTTTTTAAGGGCCACCTCCGCAGCACATGGAAGTTCCCAGGCTAGTGGTCGAATCAGAGCTGCAGCTACGCTACAGCCACAGCAACGCAGAATCCAAGCCATGTCTGTGACTTACACCACAGCTCGTGGCAACACTGGATCCCCAACCCCACTGAATGAGGCCAGGGATCGAACCCACATCCTCATGGGTACTAGTCGAATTCATTTCCGCGGTGCCACAATAGGAACTCCTGAAAATTCCAAGCTTTTTAGGCATGGCTTGTTCTTTCTGGAGACCAGCCCCCATCCAGGAGCCACGAAGAGTCACCTCAGTAGAACAAGAGATGCTCCTGGTACCCTTTGCATGTAGAAAGTCACAAGAGTTTTAGGAGCCCTGGATCAGGGGGGGTCCAGGACGCATTAGGATGAGAGATGCTCTTAGTGTTCTTACCACTTAGGAAATTACAAAGATTTTAGGAACTCTGTGTCAGGAACAGGGGCAGAGACCTGTATTTTCTTCTATTACATCACATCCTGTGTCCTTAAATATTATCTAAGAATGCGATTCTTAATGATCACTTGATACTTAAACATATGGATGTACCCCATATCTTTGGGGGGTTTTTTTGGTCTTTTTTGTCTTTTTAGGGCCACACCCACAGCATATGGAGGTTCCCAGGCTAGGGGTCCAATTGGAGCTATAGCTGCCAGCCTACACCACAGCCGCAGCAATGCCAGATCCGAGCTGCATCTGCCGCCTACACTGCATCTCACAGCAACACTGGATCCTTAACCCACTGAGCGAGGCCAGGGATAGAACCTGCATCCTCATGGATACTGGTCAGCTTCTTAACCTGCTAAGCCACAGTGGGAATTTCTGGCTCCATATTTTTAACTGAATTATTTCATCCATCTGGGATGTATTTTGATACCATAAAATAAAAGCTAAGAAGCCTAATTTTATTCTCATTCACAGTAACCTAACGAGTTCAACCAGTCCCAGCATCAATTATCAAAGCATCCAATCCCTGCTCCTTTATCAGAGGGACCACCTTTGGCAGGTTCTAAGCTTATCTCCATGCTGGCTCTCTGCTGGGCTCATGGCTCTGGCCCCACATACATGGGCCGGATGTATTTGTGGCTCTTTGTTTCAGAAGGCATCGCTTCGTGGAGTCTCACAGAAGTTCAACCTTACAGCACTGGCCATGCTTGACAAACAGGAGGAGCCAAGCCTCAGGCTCTTCTGCATTGACTGCCGTCACTGTCTTTCCCCACCATGAATATTCCTACATTCCTGTCAAGGCCAGAATCACCTCCTCCACGCTCAGCCACATCTCTCCCTGGCCACATCCACACTTAGAAATGTCTCAGCACTTACGTCTTCAGCCTCCTCATGAGCAACAGATTGTGTTTTTGCGAAGAAGGCCTCACCAATATATTTATCCACCCTGCATGCTCTTACAAAAACTGACTGACGTGCCTCCCCCGACAAGTGGCATCTGTGTGCCCTCCCCATGAATCTGGACCTTGTGGCCGCCCCATCCCACGGAGCACAGCCAGAGCGAGGCTCTGAGACTTCCGGGATGAAGTCATAGAAAGAATACAGCTCCTTTCCCTCCTCCCTCCCCAATCTCCCCCTCCTCCTCCTCCTCCTCCTCCTCGTCTTTCTTCTCTGCCCCCTCCCCCTCTCTCAGCGCTTGCCTTCAGAATCCAGCCACCATTTTTGCAGGAAGCCCAAGCCACATGAAGAGGTCATGTGTAGGTGTTCTAGCCCACAACCCCACCTAAGAGTTCAGCTGCTCCAGCCAGTAGGGAGTGAATAAGATGATTCTAGTACCCAGCCTTCCAGTCTCCCAGAACTCCAGCTTAGAGCCCAAACATTAAGTAGCAAGGACAGGAGTTCCCACTGTGGCCCAGTGGGTTAAGAACCTGACTTAGCATCCGTGGGGATACAAGTTTGATCCCTGGTCTTGCTCAGTGGGTTAAGGATCCAGCATTGCTGTGAGCTGTGGTGTAGGTTGCAGGTGAGGCTCAGATCCAGTGTTGCTGTGACTGTGGTGTAGGCCAGCAGGCATAGCTCCAATTCAACCCATAGCCTGGGAACTTCCATATGCCACAACTGTGGCCATAAAAAGAAAATAGATAAATAAATAAAAATTTTTAAATGAGGCTATTTGCTTCTTCTTTTAGAAGAAGAAGCAAAGCACAGCATGTCTATTTGGAATGATTAAAAAGTCCTGGAGGGGAGTTCCCGCCATGGCTCAGTGGTTAACAAGTCGTCTAGGAACCATGAGGTTGCGGGTTCGATCCTTGGCCTTGATTAGTGGGTTACGCCTCTGGCGTTGCCGTGAGCTGTGGTGTAGGTCACAAACACAGCTTGGATCTGATGTGGCTGTGGCTGTGGTGTGGGCCAGCAATTGTAGCTCGGATTGGACCCCTAGCCTGGGAACCTCCATATGCCGCAGATGTGGCCCAAGAAAAGACAAAAAAAAAAAAAAAACAAAAAAAACAAAACAAATAAAAAGTCCTGGAGGGAGTTCCTATTGTGGCTCAGCAGCAACAAACCCAACTAGCATCCACAAGGATGCAGGTTTGATCCCTGGCCTTGCTTTGCTCATTGGGTTAAGGATCCAGTGTTGCTGTGAGCTGTTGCAGATGTGGCTCGGGTCCCGAGTTGCTGTGGCTGTGGTGTAGGTCGGTAGCTGCAGCTCCGATTTGACCCCTAGCCTGGGAGCTTCCATGTACTTCGAGTTCGGCCCTAAAAGGCAACAACAAAAACAACAAATGGAATTCCCGTCGTGGCGCAGCAAAAACAAATCCGACTACAAACCATGAGGTTGTGGGTTTGATCCCTGGCTTCACTCAGTGGGTTAAGGATCCGGCGTTGCCATGAGCTGTGCTGTAGGTCGCAGATGTGGCTCAGATCTGGTGTTGCTGTGGCTGTGGTGTAGGCCAGCAGCTACAGCTCTGATTAGACCCCTAGCCTGGGAACCTCCATATGCCGCGGGTGCGGCCCTAAAAGGACAAAAAAAAAAAAATTGGGAAATAATAGTGGTGGCTGCACAATATTGTGAAGGTACTTAATGCCACCAAACTGTACACTTAAAATGGTCAAAATGATAAATTTTATGTTACGTCTGTTTTCCTACAGTAAAAAATAGTTCAAAAAAATCCAAAAAACCGAGACAAGCCATCTCCACTTTGCCCTCTCAAAACCCGTGAGCCACAGAAATCTCCTGCACAAAGTTTTGAAGTAATTTGTTATGCAGCAGTAGCTAACTAATGCAGGCATTGTCTCCTGCCTTGCAAACAACAACAACAACAACAACAGCAGCAACAAAAACCCTCTAGGGAATAAATACATGCCTTTGCCTTTTCCAGAAATAAATTATAAGCTTCCAGGGCTGTCTCTCCCTAAAGCACCTGAAGTACTATATATATTCAGTAAATGTTTATAGACTTGAACAAAAGATGCTCTAAGCTGCAGAGATACTCTTCAATTCCTTAATACGGATTAAAGGTACATTCTATCTCAGAGACTTTAGGCAGCTCAGCCTATTGTGGAGAATTGAACTCATAGTTGCTGGGGCTTTCCTGTGTGCCACACACATCATATTCATTGTGTTTTAAGTACCTGATTTTGGAGTCTGGCAAACCCGGGTTCAAATCGTAGACGCCATACTTAGCAGCAGTGTGCCCTTGGCAAGTCACGTGACCTGTTTCCTGACGGGTACCACGGAGGATCTGTTCCAAAGAGACAAGACACATGCATAATAAAGGAGGAGCCAAAGCTTGGTGCATGTTTAGAGCAAAAGAGGTGTTGCCTCTACCTTGGTCACTGCTCGTAACAGCTCTGCAAAGTGGGTAGAGCATCGTATGGTGAGATATTATCTCCATCTTACGGGTGGAAAACGTGACCCTTGGCTTAGTGGACCCGCCCAGAAGTCCCCGTGTAGTGAGGAGCTGGCATCCGTGTCAGCGTGTTAGGGCTGCCATGGCAACCACACACTGGGTGGCTGAAACAACCACAGTTAATCTTCTCACAGTCTGGAGGCTAGAAGTCCAAGGTCAAGGTGTCGGCGGGGTTGGTTTCTCCCGAGTCGCCCCTGCTTGGCTTGTAGTTGGCCGTCTTCTCCCTGTGTCTCCACATGCTCTTCTCTCCGTGTACCCCGTGTTCCACGTTCTAAGCACATGTGTCATTCAGGATCAGGACCCACCCATATGACCTCATTTTTATTTAATCACCTCTTTAGGGGCCCGGCTCCAAATACAGTCACATTCTGAGTCCTGGGGTTGGGAGCTCAACACATGAATGGGGCCAGGGGCACAGCCCCCTGCCTGTTACTCTGGGGTTCTCATTCTGAACACAGTGGAAGTTCCAGCAGCTCCTGGCTCTAGGATGCATGTCTAGACTAGCAGGAAACACGCAGCTGGGGAGGTGTATTCGGGGAGAAGAGCTTGTTTCGTGCGAGGCTAGGCCGACTGACTCCCCAGCCACCCTCACAGCCTTGGCAGGACTAGAAAGTGCCAGAAAAACCGTGTGAAGTGATGATGGTTCAGACAGGTCCAGGCCAGCAGGGCTCACTTTCACACAGAGACCCAGGAGGAGAGAAAAGATACCTGTTAGCTAAATGGAAAAGAACAGACCTTCCACTAATGCCTCCCTGGGGGCTGAGGGTGGGGGAGAGGACTGATGGGGAGGTGGCTAGGCAGTGAAAATTTCCATCCTCGGTGGCTGAGCAAATCCGCCAGGGTGACCTAGTGGAAGGGGGACAGACGTTAAGTAAAATCAAACAAGGAAGAGATAGTTGTAAACCATGAGAGGGGCTGTAAAGAAAGCGAAGCCACTTGATGGGATAAGGGGGTGACAGGAGGTGACATAGGATGGTCTGGGGGGGGCCTCTAAGAAGAGGTGGCCTTGCAGCAGAGGCCTGAAGGAGGAGGAATGAGTAATGGAAAGATCTAGAGCCTAGAGTTTCAGCCTCAGTGTTACCGACTTTGGGGGCAGGATAATTCTTGGCTGTGGGGGTGCCCTGTGCCCTGTAGGGTCATGAGCCTCCCCTTCCCCCTACCTCTACTCAGTAGATGCTGTAGCAGCCCCACCACCCCTGGGAAAACCAGAAGTGTCTCCAGACATCCCCAAATGGCCCCTAGGAGGCAAAACCGCCCAGACCCACCAACCCGGAGGAAGAGCATTCCCGGAAGAGGGAACAATAAACACAGAAGGTCCTGATGTGGGAAGGAGCTCAGCAGATTCTCTGGGAACAGAAGTTTCTGGAAGCAGAAGTTTCTAAGGAAATGAGAGTGCAGGGGTGGGGTCCAGGGAGGGAGGAGAGGAGTGGAGAGGTAGGTGGCAGGGGCCCGATGGAGAGCGGCAGTGTGTGTTTCCTGCGGCTGCCCTAAGAAACCTCAGACACTTGGGAGCGAAGGTAGCAGAATGCATCCTTGTATTCTGGAGGCCAGAGTCCAAACCGAGGTGACGGCGGAGCCACGTTCATCTGAAGGCCCCGGGGGAGGCTCCTTCCACCTCCTCCCCCGGTTCCTTGGCTTGTGGCTGCATCACCCCAACCCCTGGCTCCGTCTTCACGTGACTTTCTGCCCTGTGTGTTTCAGTGTCCTGTCACCTGTCCTTGGATCACCCTAAAACCCAGTGCATGTTCAGCCAGAGATGCTTAATCAGTGACATCTGCAAAGACCCTATTTCCAAATAAAGTCACATTCTGAGCTTCCGGGTGGATGCAAATTTGGGGGGGGTGCACTACTGAGCCCACCCAGCAAGCAAGGAGCAGGCAGAGGGGGAGGCTGCTGTCCCCAGGTGAGAAGTGGCGGCACCGGACCCCCTGGTTACCATGGAGATGAGAGCTGGGTTCAGCCTGGGCAGTCCACACCACCACAGTCTCACCCTCCGGCTGTGCCATGTTGGGCACACAGGCCAGGCCTGGCCCCATCATCTCCCCTTCACAGAGTGGGATCCAGGCCACCCCAGCACCGTGGCCCCTTCTCCCCATCTGAAGCCCGCTCTGTCTGGGGCGCCCCTGCTTTCTCCCCGGCAGCGCACTGGGGTTCTTCTGGGCTCAGAGGTTTCTGAGAAAGCAGTTTGGTCCCCTGCTCCTGCCTTCCCCCCAAAGCTCTCAGGTGAAGATTCGTCTTTAAGAGTGAAGCTCGGGAGCCTTGATCTCCGAGCCAAGAGCTAAATAGAAGAATGTCACTGGCTGCCTCAGCAGCGCGGGGCTGGGCTTGTTTTTCAGGTTTGGGTCAATGGAGGGTTTTTGTTTCCTACAGAAACGAAACCCAGAGTGCTGGGTGCTGTCCTACTGGGGGATGTGGGGCATCGCTGGCAAATGGGCCCACATGTTGGCAGCGTGCCCCTCCCCCCACACCCTGAGCCCCAGCCCTCCTGGGAATAAGGTGGACTGCTCCAGGAAGGAATGTTCCAGGACCCTCTTGTGGCAATCATTAGGGCATGAGGTGTGTGGGCCTTGGGGTGCAGGCAGGCCTTGGGGCGCAAATGAGGCCTTGAGAAGTCGGGAGGGGTGCAGAGGGCAGTGGGCAGGGCTGGGAGGCGGGGCTTGTTCCCAATGGTACCCTGGATTGGACGTGACTGTGCCACCCCTTAGCACACAAATATGTGCGTTCTGTTAGGACTTGCCTGCGCCAAGCAAAGAGCGAAATTCTTGGAAGCAGACAGCAACTGTCATTGATCTGCTCCCCACGGCACCCTGCCCTTCTGTGGCACCCCCTGCCCTGTTTGGGGACAGGTGCGTGACTGCCTTCCATCGAGACTCAACCCACAAACTGATAAAGGGCAGGCCAAGGATGACCGTAGAACTGACTGTCACCTCTGCAGCCACCGGCCCCATTTCTAACTTGGGACCAAGCTGAGCAAGCCAGGCAGCTTCCCTGCCATCACACTGGCTGTCCAGCTGCCACAAGCTGGTCTCTAGTGTCCCCAGGTCGCAGCTTGCAGCCCCTCCTTTCCTGAACTGTAAAAGATGAGGGGACCCCCCCCCAACCTTCTCACTGTTATCCTGGCGGCTGTACTGCTTCTACTTGGCCCATTAAGGGATTTTCCCGTCCTTTTTATGAAGATAAAATTCACATAACATGAAAATTAGACATTTTATTTATTTATTTTAATTTTTTTGTTGTTTTATTTTATTTGCTTTTTAGGGCCACACTGCTGGCATATGGAGCTTCCCAGGCTAGGGGTCTAATCAGAGCTACAGCCACTGACCTACACCACAGCTCATGGCAACGCCGGATCCTTAACCCGCTGAGCGAGACCAGGGATTGAACCCAAAACCTTATGGTCCCCAGTCGGATTCGTTTCTGCCACGCCATGATGGGAGCTCCAAAAATCAACCATTTTAAAGTGAACAATTCAGTGGCATTTAGGATATTACCGGTGCTGTGCCAACACCACCTTAATCTAGTTTCCAAACATCCCCCCCCGCCCCCCCAAAGTCCCACCCATCCCCAAACCCTGGGGTTTGGCTGGAGGGCTGAGTTAATAGGATGCCGATGGGATTGTTTTTAATACTTCCATCCATATAAGACAAAATTGTTTTCAGTAATGATTCTGTAAAGATGGTTATTTTCCAGATGTGTTCCAGGGTTTTCAAACCATCAGCAATTCAGGAAAGAATTCATTTCTGTTTTCAAAGATATGATCCCAAATTAGTACAATAGTTTACATGTGAGCCAAACGTTAATGAAAACATCATACCTCGCAATTCATCCCGGGTTTCACGGTTTTAAATTTTAAACCCAAATGCAACCTCCCCAAAGGGTCGTGTGAGAGGAGGGAACCCAAGACACCCACGTTCTGGGTCTCATCGTTACAATCTCTGTCCCTGGACGATGAAGGAACAGCGCAGAGGGGAGACACACATGGTGCCAAAAGCCGGTTCTAACAAGACGGAATGGTGAGAAGGTGGCCTGTGTGTGGCGGGGCCAGCCGTGTGAGCGGGCGCTCTCTGAATTGACTCCCATGGAGACTGCAATGCTTATTAAAGCTTCGGAAATACAGATGTGCAAACCTGAATTTACATCTGTGTTATTAAAACCCAACAGTAAGTGCAGCGAATTGCCTACAACTTCAACCAACCATAAGTCTCCCCGCCCCCAAACACAGGATGCTTCCCTCATTGACTTTGTTGGCATTTGCTGGCACAGGTGATAATAAAAAGCAGATGAGGCGTTCCGGTCGTGGCGCAGTGGTTAACGCATCCGACTAGGAACCATGAGGCTGTGGGTTCGATCCCTGGCCTCGCTCAGTGGGTTAAGGATCTGGCGTTGCCCTGAGCTGTGGTGTAGGTTGCAGATGTGGATCCCGCGTTGCTGTGGTGTGGACCAGCAGGTACAGCTCCAGTTCACCCTCTTGCTTAGGAACCTCCATACGCCACGGGTGCAGCCCTAGAAAAGACAAAAAGACAACAAGCTGATGAATGTTGGGTCAAGCTTATTATGTTATTAAATCCTCAACAGTTAATGCACCTCCTTCCTGACTGCAGCTGTGGGGGGCTGCTCGTCCCGCACTGCCTGTTTGCTGGGGGCTTCGGGGAGAAAGATGCTCGAAGCAGCCTCCCAGCCCCCTGCCAGCATCTCGTGTTCACTAAATGACTGGGGTGTTCACTTGACGATGTAGGTAAGTCGGTCATTATGCTGTAGACCTTAACCTCAGTGCCGCGTGTCAATTACATCCCCATAAACCTGGAAGTAAAACAAAAAGAAATGGCTAAATGTCACGTGGGATCCTGGATTGACCCCAGGAACAGAACAAGGACAGTAGTGGAAAAGCTGGTGAACTGTGAACAGGAACTATGGTCCCGAGGTCCTGGCCCAGCCCCCACCCGGCATCCCCGCCTTTGGCTGTCCCGTGTGGCCCAAGGCCCCAGGTAGAGGAAGACACTCTTATCCGCAGGGCATTGCAGGGCTTAGTGATTCCCCTCCCTCCAGGGGGCTGAGAGCAAAGTCCTGCCTCTCTGTAGCCTGGGTCAGTCCTTTCCTGCACACAGACTGTTCAGCGAAAAGCTGTCTTTGGAGGCTTTGAAGCCTTTCAGGGAAGCCCAGAAGGGGCACTGAGAGACAGGTCTGAAAAGCCTGAGCTGATTCTCCCCACTCCCTGGGGCCCACGTGTGTGGTCCTTAATCCTCCTGCCCTGAGCTTGGCCATCTGTGGCTCCCTGGGCATCGTGATTAGGGACCTTCCTTGACAAGGGTATTTGGTGACTAATGGAAAACACAGAAGGAAGAAATTTAGGGAGTTCCTGTCGTGGCACAGTGGTTTACGAATCCGACTAGGAACCAGGAGGTTGCGGGTTCGATCCCTGGCCTCGCTCAGTGGATTAAGGATCCGGTGTTGCCGTGAGCTGTAGTGTGGGTCGCAGACGTGGCTCAGATCCCTCATTGCTGTGGCTCTGGCATAGGCCGGTGGCTACAGCTCCGATTGGACCCCTAGCCTGGGAACCTCCATATGCCGTGGGAGCGGCCCTAGACAAGGCAAAAAGAAAAAAGAAAAAAAAGAAAGAAATTTAGGGGGGCAGGGTGTCTCAGCTCCTGGCCCACCAGTTTATAGAATGATGAGTCAGAAGTGAATGCTGGCACCCCTCCCTGGTTAATTGCGGGGTTTGTTTCCAAGGGGTGGAAGTTCATTTCTGGCGTAATTAGGTGAAAATTCTGCTGCGATCGTATACTTGCTGTGCTCATACCAAAAGGCGGGGCTGAGTGGCCGGCTCTTGGGAGCTGAAGCCCAGGCTCAGCCAGCATGTCCACAGGGGTGGGTGCACAGCCCCCTCTTGGCTCAGGTGCCTTGGGCTTGGCGCTCGTATCTGAGGAGCTGACCCCTGTCTGGGTGTTGAAACACAAGTACCGAGAGATGCTCCAATTGTGAATTTCACCGCTTCTCGAGCACTCAGTTATGTGAAGACAGTTCATACACTTTTTTTGCCTTGAGTCCTCACAGTAATGCACAGAGCTAGGTCCCTGTTTACCGATGAGGTAACTAAGGCTCAGAGAAGTAAAGCGACTGTCCAGAGTCACACAGCTAGACGGGGAGGAGCTGGGTTTGTCCCGAATGGAGTTTGGGGTAGTTGAAATTCCCGGAGACCCAGCTTTTAATCACCGGGATTTGTCTCACTATAGATGTGGAATGGTGGCTTCACTCTTTTTTTTTTTTTTTTTTTTGCTTTTTAGGGCTGCACCTGTGGCATATGGAGGTTCCCAGGCTAGGGGTCCAATTGGAGCTACAGCCGCCGGCCTATGCCAGAGCCACAGCCACATGGGATCCGAGCCACATCTGCGACCTACACCACAACTCACGGCAATGCCAGATCCTTAACCCACTGAGCAAAGCCAGGGATTGAACCCACATCATCATAGGTCCTAGTCAGGTTTGTTACCCGCTGAGCCACAACGGGAATGCCAGCTTCATTCAAACTTTAAGGTAGAAAAACTTGTGCCCATGTGGACAGCTCTGCAGACCAGCTGAAGAATTTCCCCAAAACCTGTACCCCATCCACAGGCTACACATTCTCCAGCTCAAAGCTGTGTGTTTTAAACGTTACTAGAAAATATGGAGTTCCCGTCATGGCTCAGTGGTTAACGAACCCGACTAGCATCCATGAGGATGCGGGTTCAATCCCTGGCTTCGCTCAGTGGGTTAAGGATCTGGCATTGCCGTGGGCTGTGGTGTAGGTCGCAGATGTGGCTCAGATCCTGCGTTGCTGTGGCTGTGGTGTAGGCCGATGGTTACAGCTCTGATTGGACCCCTAGCCTGGGAACCTCCATGTGCCGCAGGTGTGGCTCTAAAAAGACCAAAAAAGACCAAAAATAAAAAATAAACGTTAATAAAAAAACATGAGGTACAGTAAGGCCAGCTGATGAGAAGATGATTACTCCCAGTTCCCAGAGAAAGGCTCACGCTGTGCCGTGCACGGTCACGCGGGGAAGCACCAGAGCCATTGGGAGGCAGAGGGAGTGGGAGCTGGGGGCCAGACCCTTTACTATGGTTCCTGCAGGACAGAGGGGTGAGGCAGGATGGGCAGGCTCCGGATAGGTGAGCTTGGATCTTTTCAGCAGGCTCTGGGGCATGGGGACTGGCCCCCAGTTTTCTGGTACCTGACCTGGTAATGAGTGTGGGAGCCCCATGGAGGAAGGGTGGAGGTGGGCTCTGGGCTGGCTGGTCATTCGCCCTCTCCAGGATTTGGCTCACCCTGGAGCGGGCGGTCCCTCGAGGGTTGTCAAGGCCCCAGATGCAAGAGCATCAGAACACAGACAATAAGAGACCCGACTGGTACAGCGTAAGCGCTTTGCATCCTCCTTGGATGCCAAGTAACGTCTGGATCGCAAGAGTCAGGCAGGCTCTCACCAGGCTGGGAAGGGGAGTAGAAAGGGATTTGTGGGGACAGGCAATGCTGGGAGCAGATACAGAGCAGGAGGGGGCAGTGGGTGTGGAAAGGCCGACGGTCCGGGGCCCCACTGCTTCCTTTTTATGCCAACTCCACATCCTATAGATTCCACATGGTGGGGGCACCATACCCCTCAATGCCTCTCACACCTGAGCCTTTGCATCATCTCTGCTGCTCAGCCTGAGTCCAGGCGGCCATTGTTCTCACCTGGAGGGACGACACCGCCTCCTTGCTGGTTTCCCCACTGACCTGATCCTTCCCCCCACCTTCTGCTTTGTAAGACGTCGTTCAGACCAGGTTACTTCTTACTCCATTCAAAACCTTCAGTGGAACTGGATATTTGAAGATACTGAGGCATGGTTGAGTAGTTTTGGTGACGGCGATATTGTGGATTTTTCTTGGGAGGTGTGCACACCCGCGGTATATGGAAGTTCTCAGGCTTGGGGTTGAATCAGAGCTGCACCTGCCCGCCTACACCACAGCCACAGCAATGCCAGGTCCGAGCTGCATCTGGGACCAATTCCACAGCTCACGGCCACGCTGGATCCTTAGCCCACTGAGTAGGGCCAGGGATCGAACCCGTGTCCTCATAGATACTAGTCAGGTTCATTACCACTGAGCCATAACGGGAACTCCCTGTGGATTTTTTAAATCAAGCATGTTTATCTTGTGGAGATGCACCGTGAAACATTTGCGAATGAAACAGTGGGATGTCTGGAGTTGGCTGCATGATAATATGGGTGGGGCAAGGAGCAGGTGGAGGAGAGACCAGTTTGGCCTTGAGTTGAAGGTTTGCGAACGCTGGCGACAGTTTGGCGTGGGGGGGGCTGTCCTTTCATTCCACCACCTATGTTCGTAGGTTTAAAGTGTCCCCGGCACACAGTTCAGTGGAAAAAAAGCCTTCCAAGGTCCCTAACAGTGATGGGACAGAGCCTAAACCCTAGACCTGGCATCCCTCGCCCCATGACCTGGCCTCTGCTCTCCCCACCCCCATGTCCTCTGGGCACTTACATACCCTGCCACACAGCCCACACTGGCCTCTCCCACTTGCCCCCGGCCTTCCTGGTAAAGACAGCAGTTGGAGTTCCCGTCGTGGCGCAGTGGTTAACGAATCCGACTAGGAACCATGAGGTTGCGGGTTCGGTCCCTGCCCTTCCTCAGTGGGTTAACGATCCGGCGTTGCCGTGAGCTGCGGTGAAGGTTGCAGACGTGGCTCAGATCCCGCATTGCTGTGGCTCTGGCGTAGGCCGGTGGCTACAGCTCCAATTCGACCCCTAGCCTGGGAACCTCCATATGCCGCGGGAGCGGCCCAAAGAAATAGCAAAAAGACAAAAAAATAAAATAAAATAAAATAAAGACAGCAGTCTCCTGTCCCCAAGACACACCCCGGAAGCAAACCCATCTCATCTGCTGGGTATCCCTGGGCTGGCCTGGTGCTGCCAGGACTCTGTGTATGTACCTCCTCTACAGCCCCAATGCCCATGTGTTTCTAACACCTGTTTCCTTATTGCGCTCTGGCAGGCATTATTCAGTCAATCAGCCAATCAATATCTACTGAGCATTTTTAGTGAGTATTTAATCCAGCCAGTGGGGAGCCAGGGGGATTGGGTCCCTTGAACCCAGCTCATGACCTGCCATGTGATACAGCCCAGGTGAGGAAGTAAAAGGGCTGAGATGAGGAGCTCATGACCCACCTGGACCTCTCTCCTCGGCGGCTCGGACGCACCTGAACGGCAGGGATCAAAAGGCAAACGCTGGGCGTTGTGTGCCTGTGCAGAGGCGCGTGTTCAAAGGGCTCCAACGTCTTTTCAGAGGTGCAGCCGCCCACCTGCTTTAGCCGTGGTCCAGCCCCTGTTCCATGTGGTGCACACGTGTTAACTCATTCCATCATCCCGACAAGGTAGATACTATCACCAACTTGATTTTACAGAGGAGGCAACAGAGGCACAGAGAGATTAAGCTACTTGCCCAGAGTCACACAGCAATCTGGGATTCACACCCAGCACAGGCTTTAAGCTAATCCAGCACATTACACTGAGCCTCCACAGTGAAAACTAGACTACGAAAAAGCAGAGAAAAAACCCACAATCCAAAATATCTGGGAGTTTCCCATCGTGGCTCAGCAGTAACGAACCCGACTAAGGTCCCTGAGGGCTTGGGTTTGATCCCTGGCCTCACTCAATAGGTTAAGGATCCAGTGTTGCTGTGAGCTGTGGTGTAGGTCGCAGACGTGGCTCAGATCCTGCATTGCTGTGACGGTGGTGTAGGCCAGCAGCTGTAGCTCCGATTCAACCCCTGGCCTGGGAACCTCCAGACGCTGCAGGTGTGGCCCTAAAAGGATGAAAACAAAACAAAACAAAACAAAAAATATCTGTGCCTCCTGATTATAACTTTGCACAAACCCAAAGCCCTCAAGAAAGATTAAAAGATCATTGGGAGAGATTGTGGGGCTTCCTGAGGTGCAGGTAGTTTCTTTTTCCCTGAAATTCACTCAAGTTTCTCGTTTTAAAAAAATAGGTCTGGGGATGCAAAGCATCCGAGACAGGTGGCATTCGAAGCTTTATGTCCCACATCACTAGGGCTTGGCGGCATCTGCCGAATTCCCCTTCCCGGCTCCAAGACGGGCCACTCCTGGGATGTGCACGCCTCAGCCAGAGCGGCTGACCCTGTTCAGAGAGCCTTAAAGAGATGGCTGCCTCAAGTCACAGCAAGGGCCAGCGTGCGGTCACGGGCACCTCTGAAAAGACGTTGGAGCCCTTTGAACACGCGCCTCTGCACAGGCACACAACACCCAGCATGAGTCTTTACACCATGGAAATGGGCAGATGCTGTAAACCCAGAGCTGGTTGTTACACATTTGCAGCATGCGGCTGGGTGTAGATTTCAGGTTTGACTGGGCATGATGTCACAGACCACATGATGTGAGCGGTATGCGATCTCTCCTCATCTCCCCACTCACTTTTCCTTTGCGCCGGCCCTGCTTTCACACGGGCTCTGCCACTACCGGTACCAGATAGCGGTGACTGTACTAGCCAGCAACCTTGCGGGCAGGCCAGGTGCGAGACGGAGAGCCCTTTTCTCCTGTTGCCACATTTTGTCAAAGTCTCATTTTTGTCTAACTCTAACTGGATTACATGTGCATTTCTAAACCAATCACCGTAGCCATTTATTCATTCAAAAAAATTATTTTTTCAGGCTGCACCTGTGGCATATGGAAGTTCCCAGGCTAGGGGTTGAATCAGAGCTGCAGCTGCTGGTCTACACCACAGCCACAGCAATGCCAGATCCAAGACACATCTGTGACCCACACCACAGCTCATGGCAATGCCAGATCCTTAACCCACTGCTGGGAGCTGGGGATCGAACCTGCGTCCTCATGGCTACTAGTCGGGTTGGTTACCACTGAGCCACAATGGAAACTCCCCCAAATTCTTTATTGTGTGCCTACTGTGTGCCAGGTGTTGGGCAAGGCTCTGGAGTTCCAGATAAACAAGGTAGACAAAAATCCCTCTGCTTCTAGGGGTCATTTTCTAATGGAGGGAGACAGACCAAAAGCAAAAATGATAAAGAAGCCTGTCAGATGGTGAGGCATGCTCTAGAGAGAAATTAAATGGGGAAGAGATTGGTGGAGTGCGGGAGGAAGGCTATAACCAGCAGAAGGCCAAGGAAAGCCTCACAGAGCAGGTGACATTTGAGCCAGCTGTACAGATGTCAGCGCTCTGGGCAGAAGGAACAGCAGGTGCAAAGGCCCTGAGGCGGGTATTGGAGGAAAAGCCAGCTCTTGGGGCTGGAATGGAGTGATCGAGGGAGACGTGAGAGAGGAGGCCACAGAGGTGGGCTGGAGGGAGTGGCAGGTGGTAGAGGCTGTTTCTGGACCTTGGCTTTCGCTCCAAGTGCCACGGGAGACTTTGGAGGCTTTGGAGCAGAGGGGTAAACAATGTGATGGTGTAGTTACAGGATCCCTCCGGCTGCTGAGTGCAGAGTGGACAGAAGGGTGGCAAGGGCACAGCAGGGAACCGGCCGGGGGCAGGGCGTGTAGCCATAACTTGAGAGAGAGACGTTCCAGGAGAAATACTGAAGGTGAAAACAGACTCGAAACCCAGTCCTAGCAGCAGCCTCCTCAGCCCTTTCTTCTGTGTCCTTCTGAGATGCACTTGTGTGTTAGATGCCCTTGGACCCTCCATTTTCACAAAAATATTTCCTGTTGGCACACATTTTTGGTAATTGATTAATCTGGTTTTTATTGTCAGAGAGCAATAGAAAGTTTCAGAAATGTCACCAAGTTTGGCATCTTCAAATGAGTTGAGTATTGAAAAATCGCCTTCTTGGAGTCTACATGGACGGAATCTAAGGGGGTTCAGGATGTTGCCACAAGGTATACAGCACAACAAGGGTGTTGGCTGTACCGGGGGCAGCGGAAAAGGAGGAGTCATGGGCCCCCATAATCCAGGAAAGAGAATGTGGTCCAGGCTGTGCCCTGGAGAAGATGAGATTGACTCTTATGGTCAGAAAAGGAGGGGAAAGAGAGAGAGAGAGAGAGAGAGAGAGGGAGAGGGAGAGGGAGAGGGAGAGGGAGAGGGAGAGGGAGAGGGAGAGGGAGAGGGAGAGGGAGGGAGGGAGAGAGAGAGAGAGAGAGAGAGAGAGAGAGAGAGAGAGAGAGAGTCATGTCTTCTACCCAAGTATTGGAGTCAGGGTGAGGAAGGAACCCCTGGGCATAGTCTATACAGTGTCCCCTGGGGTTCCTTGAGGACAGAGGCTGCATCTTATTTCTTTTTTACACACTTTGGCACCTAATATAAAGTCTGGCACAGATTAGCCATTTGATAACTTTTATTTTTAATTTTGGAAACTTGTATCTGTGCCAGGATTCCTGCCACAAAGGCTGGGATGACTTACGCAAGGAAAATATGCAATAAAATCCATCACAACTCAGATAGGAGGAGGACTCAGGGCCAATGAAAAGGGGGAAAAGTGACAACAAGGGACCAAAGAAGTCAAAAGGCAAGTCAAAGGCTGAGCGTTGCTCTAGGTAAGTCTCTTATTTGGCTCAGAGTTTCCTGGCAGGTAAAGTGAAAATGGAAACACCATCAGTCACATCCTTCATGTCAGGGATGCCAGGTTGCTCCCTTGACCACATCAGAGCTACTCTGAACCCTTCTCTGGGCCATTCTCTGTCCCAGGAAGGGGAGTTGAATAGACTATACCAGCGCGTTCCTGTGCCCTGTAGTTTCTGGCTGGGTCATGCCACACTGAGCTCTGGAATGAGATCAGAGGGAGCTTGGGCTATTCATCTCCTCCTCCACCCCCAGCTCCCATCCTTAAAGTTCTGGTTGCCTCAAGCTGGCTGTTGCCTCAACTGAAGGTCATCTTACCCTCTGTCCTGGGTTCTGGTAACCCTCTCTCCCTACTCCTTCCAGCCAGGGGTGACCACAGCTTGACTGATCTTACCCACACCTTTGGAAATAGCTCCATTGTAAATAAACCCTCCTAAAGTGATCCTATTTTGAGGGTGCCATATGGATCCTGATGGGACCTTGGCTCATACAATATCCACTTTTCAGGGGAAGCAAGCTCTTTGGGCCCTAATTTTTTTTTTCAGGGCCACACCTGCAGCATATGGAAGTTCCCAGGTTAGCGGTTGAAACAGAGCTGCAGCTGCTGGCCTACCCCATAGGCACAGCAACCTGGGATCTGAGTCATGTGTGCAACCTTCACCACGGCTCACGGCAATGCCAGATCCTCAACCCACTGAGCGGGGCCAGGGATTGAACCTGCATCCTCATAGATACTAGTTGGGTTCTTAACCCAGGAGGAACTTCTGGCCCTAAGTCTGAGAATAAATGTCTCACGTGGAGTGGGATGTAGGAGACAGAATGGAGGGGGTGAACGCTATCCCCACAGCAAAGGCAAAAGCAGCCATGAATTTCGGTGGACAGCTTCCTTCCTGGGCGCCAAGGATATCTCATTCATTCATTCCGCGGCAACTATGGAGCACCTATGATGTGCCAGGCACTGTTGCAGATGCTGGGAATTATCCTTGTGCACAAAACGCAACCCCATGAGGACAGTTCTGTGCGAGGCAGAGTCCCAGTCTGTGGATTCTGGAAGGGTGGTTCTCGGATTTCAGCAGCTGATCCCTGAGAAGCCTGGTTTAGGCACAGATTGCTGGCCCCACCCCCAGTTTCTGTTTCTGGAGGTCCAGGCCGGGCCCGCGATGCGCATTTCTAATACATTCTCAGGGGATGCTCGTGCTTCTGGTCCAGGTACCACCCTGCCTTCTGCTGCCCAGATCCCAAGGGTGGCACCTAGACAGCCTCCTGGGAGAAGCATGTTCATCACACCCTCTGTCAGGAAGACATCGTCTCTTTGGCTCTTGTAAGCCACCTGGGGCTGTGCTCTCTGGTCAAGGTCCAGGTCCAGGATGTTCAAATTCTGCAGTCTTAGTTAACTGGGCCTTGATCATACGAAGCCAGGGAGATGTGCCCTTATAAAAACAAGGGCACTGGGAGTTTCCATTGTGGCTCAGTGGGTTACAAACCTGACTAGTATCCATGAGGATGTGGGTTCGATCCCTGGCCCCGTTCAGTGGGTTAAGGATCTGGCATTGCCACAAGCTTGCAGCGTAGGTCACAGGTGCGGCTTAGATCCCATATTGCTGTGCCTGTGGCATAGGCCGGCAGCTGAAGCTTGGATTCGACCCCTAGCCCGGGAACTTCCATATGCCGTGAGTACAGCCCTAAAAAGGAAAAAGAAAAGAGAAAAAAAAAAAAAGGAAAACCCCAAAACAAAAAAATAAAGGCACCAATTCCAGGGCTCTTGGGAGTGCTAAAGGATAAGACCTCAACTTTCTAGTGTTTTGACTGCCCTCTTCTGTGTCCCCTTCACTCCGGCAGACTGCCACCTGTCTGCCACATCTGCTGTTCCTTGATTCGCAGTAAACAGAAGCCCCAATTCTTAGCTGGCCACACAGCCACCTAGAAAAAAAGCCTGTATTTCCCATCTTCCTTTGCAGCGAGGTCTGGCCCTGTGTCTTAGTTCTGACCAATGAGGGTTTTGTTTTTTGTTTTTTTTTAATTGGAATATAGTTCACATACTATAAAAGTCACACTTTTAAAAGGACACATCTATGGTTTCTGTGTAATTCACAAACTTGTACAACCACCACTACTATCAAATTCCTGAACAGCTAACGAGTTTTCAGCTTCCAGGAATTTTCCTTGAGAGATAGCTGTTACAAACGCTTTGCCCCTCTTTTGTCCTTTCTTCCATTTTGTAATCTGGAATGTGAACATGATGGCTGGCGTTCCAGCTGCCATCTTGAACCATGAGGCTGGGGCCACAACCCCGTGGATGGCAGAGTGGGAAGTCGAAAGGAGCCAGGACATCGGAGTCCTTCATGCTGTCAAGACCGTTGGCCCAGACTTTTAAATGAGAAAGGAAAACATTTTTGTCTTGTTTAAGGCCTTCTTATTTGGGAGTTGCCAATACTCACAGCTGAGCCTCATTCTAACTGATAACCAGTAATCTGATGAATCAGCCAGGGTTCTTAGCTGTAACCACAGAAACTAATTCTAGCTGGTTTGAGCAGAAGAGGGATGTATTAAAGGGACTAAGTAGCTCTCAGAGTCTCCAGAATGCTGGAGAACCTGGCTTGGAGTCTGCGCCCTCAGGAACAAGCCCCAAGCACACTCCAGAAGAGGTTTCCATGGGACACCCCATTAGAAGCAAATAGCAGTCCCTTTGATGCCCTCTTTCCAGGCACTTGATGCAGTTTTGGCCACTTTGCTTCAACGTGGACATGCTCGGTACCTACTCCTGTTTCTAGCCTCTGACTAGGCACCCATGCATCTGATTGGTGGAATATAGTCACATGACAGGACCCTTACATCAAAGGAGGCTGGGATCATCAGTCTCCCACAGGGGGAGATGGGCAGCCAGAAAGACTGATAAGTGACCATGACACCTGTCTCTGGCATTCCCATGGCTGTGGCCAAACTGGAATCTCAGATGGCTTTTTGCTGCATGGACCCTCTGGTTTATGTCTGTGTAGAGGGATTTGCTGACAGACAGAGGTTTGCCTCCAAGACTTTACCAGCCTCTCTGTTTAATTCTTTGTATCTCCTGTCACTTTGTATGTAATTGAGTCTGTGCGGTGCCTCTTGAAATTCACCTCCGTCTGGAGGGGAAGCATATGCATGTGCATCGAGCTGGTTACAGGGAGCAAGTAGCTCCTGATCCAACAGACAGCACCCCCCACCAACTCCTACTTCAGTTCCAGCTTTCTCTTCTGTATCACCAAGAGAAAGCTCAGGCTTTGCAACCAGGACAGAGGACCTGTCTGCCTACAAGACCTGAACTCAGGACAGAGTCTTCATCCACAAGAGAAGCATGGGGCTCCATGCTTCTGAAGACCCCCTCCAGCTCAAACTGATGTTCTGGGGTTCAGTGCTGCCGTGTCTTCTAAACTCCCTGGGGTTCCTCCAAGATGCAGATGTTGCTGACACCAAGGACCCGGAGTCAGAGGACTTTCCAACTGGCTTCATCTCCATTTCTATTCAAATGGCTTTCTTGCTCAGCAGTTCCATTTCTGGGTACATAGACACCCCGAAGAATTGCAAGCTGGGACGCGAGCAGATATTTGCACATCCACGTTCCTAGCAGCATTATTCCCAACAGCCAAAGGGTGGAAATAACCCAAGGATCCATCAGCAGGTGAAGACAGAAGCATGATGTGGTCTCTCCTTACAATGGGATAGCGTTCAGCCTTCCAAAGGAAGGAAATTCTGACACCTGCTACCACGTGGACTAACCTTGAGGACATCATGCTCAGTGAACAAAGCCAGCCACAAAGGGACAAAATGTATGATTCCACTTATATGAGGCACTTGGAAGAGTCAAGTTCATAGAGACGGGAAGTAGAATGGTGGTTGCCGGGGCGGAGAGAGCGGGGATGGGCGTTATTGTTTAATGGGGACAGTTTCAGTTGGGGAAGATGAAAAGATTCCGGAGATGGTGGTGGTGGTTGCACCCCAGTATGACTGTGCTTAACGCCACCCAACTGGACACTTCAAACAGGTGCGTTTTGTATTTTGTCTGTTTTACCGTAATAATAGTTTGAAAATGTGTGCTTGCTCAGAGCCCAATGTCTTCAACGATGCTCTCGGCTGGATCTCAGCCGCAGGACTAAAGCCAGGTAACATATTACCAAAACATCCCCTCAGCTCAGCCGGTTCACTGATGGTTGTGATGAATACAGAGAAAAAGAGCCAGGCAATCCTGCGTGGTCTCGCATGCAGGAGACAGTGACAGCGCGACAGCGTGCCCGGATGGCCTCGAGCCCTCAGATGTGATGGGTGGCCAGTGCTACCTTCTGCCTAGGTGTCTCCAAACCTGCGTAGGATGTCTGGTCCCTCCAACAAACCAGCTAATGGCTCTGGCTTCCTTCTGAACATAGACACACACCTTCGGGTTTGAGTAAAGACACGACAAATAGGATTGCGTCGCCACGCATCTCGAGCCTGATGGGGAACAATGAAGAACAGCAAAATCGAAAAGCTACGTGGCATCACCAGACAGAACAATCATTCAAGCACAAGTTAAAGAGAATACGTGGAACGTAGCCAACCCACCCCACCAAAAATAAAAAACGCCACTTCCCTCAGCCGATTCAATTATCTCTCTAAAAAAGGGCTTTTTTTAACACCTCCCAGCAGGCAGCAGATCCAGCGAGCGGGTGAGGACCACAGTGCATAATCAAGCCGCCAGAGCCCAAGGTGTAAAATAAAACACGGACTGGCTCGGCCAGGAGCAGCGGCGCCCTCACGCCATGAGTAGAAAGGTCTAGAAATGGGTGTCACTCTTTAAGTGCCACGAGGTAAAGCATCATTTTCAAAGGCCTCGTGATTCTCTCCTCGTGAAGCTATGCTGGTGACAAAGTCTCTGTCCTTGACAGGCTATGGCTGGGAGTCAAGTCTGCAAAAAATCCACCAGCTTAACGACCACAGTAAACACACAAAGAAAGCTGGTCTTCCCTTTACACTATAATATAATTCGGGCTCATTATAGAAAAGGGAGAAAATACCAAAAAAGAAAAGAAAAAAGAAAGGAGGAAAGAAATGAAGACATAAATAGCGGAAGGAAGACAAACATGCAGAAAGCATCTATGGTTCT
Organism: Sus scrofa; assembly: GCF_054392235.1. NCBI lineage: Eukaryota > Metazoa > Chordata > Mammalia > Artiodactyla > Suidae > Sus > Sus scrofa. The sequence continues at coordinate 5,244,764 of NC_139385.1, forward strand.
CGTCTTCAGAGAGAACCACGTTAGAATTCTGATGTTTTGGTGATTGCCTTCCAGTCCTTATGAATATGTATGATGTGCATATGCATATGCATATGGGACTATGCTGCCTCCTTTTACTTACATGGCAACGTGGCATTTTTCCCTTGTTAAGATGGTCACTCTGGTCTGATGGCTTTTGCAGGATCTCCCTTCTTGCTTCTTAAGGCCTTTTAGCCTCTGTCCTCTGGCAGGACCCTGCCACACACTTCTCTGCCTCATTCAGCCTGATTTTCTGCAATTTAACCCCCCGTGGGGGAGTTTCTGTGTTCAGGGCCTGTGCAAGGCCATCGGGCCCTTCTGGGGGCCCAACGGCCAGCCCCGTTGGACCCTGGTTCCCCGGCCAGGCCTGTCGTCAGCTTGGCCACCTCTGCAGACAGACGGTTTCTCCCCCACACCAGCTGTCTCCCCAGCATCGAGGTAAATGACTCAGGAGGTCCCAGGTCTTTTCCTTGAAATGCTTTCAGTAAAGGAGTTTGTAGTTGGTTTTTCCCACAAGAATCAGCTTACACAGCTTCCATTCCTTCACTGCCTTTTTTTTTTTTTTTTTTTTGCAGTGTCCATGCAGAAGTTCTTGGGCCAGGAATCAAACCTGTGCCACAGCAGCGACCAGAGCTGCTGCAGTGACAATGCCGGATCCTTAAGCCACTGTACCACAAGGGAACTCCAACTAAGAAGAAAGTCACGGGTGTTTGTTCTGTAGGAATCTGAGGTGTGTCCAAGCAAGACCCACGTAAACACGGCACAAGCAGAGGAGGACGGAGGCCGTTTCCAGGGAAGCCCAGAGCTGTGCCACCCACCCACGCCTGACCACCCTGGGATCGAGACAGCCCCGCCTCCCACCAAAGAGCTCCTAGAGGTGTTGTCTTCTCAAGACCTAGAACAGGCCTGGTGTTGGTCCTTGATATCCAGCCCGCCTCTGGCCTGTCCTTCCTGGGGGTCTCTGCCAGCCCACCTGGACTGGGACGAGCCTTACCTGTCCGCAGACGGCAGCCTCGCCCTTCACGACGAAGGGGGAGCAGGTGGAACAGGGCCGATCTCCCCCAAGACAAAACAGGCACGAGGAGGGCTACTCTGGCCTTGGACCCCAGTGAAGTCCATGGTGGAAGGTCAGCCTCCTTAGGAGCCCTTCCTGCTGATGAGCAAAATCTGCCCCACAACCTCATCATCCTTGGAGAATGCTGCGATGCCCCGATGCCCACACCTGTAAAATGGGCACAGCTCCAGCCCTGGAGAGTCATTCTGGGACGTAACGAAGTGACACACCGGAAATGCCTGCGTGTCACCCGGGACACAGCCCATGTCCCAACATCCCGAGCAGAGTCCGGCCTTGTGTGCGGCTTGTCTCTGAAAATCCGAGAGAGGGGCACACGCCTGCCCTCCTGGAGGAGCTGTGACTTGCGCTTACAAGCTGGGTGTGCAGGGAGCAGTGAAAAGGCCCCTCGTTTCTAATGCAATCTGGGACTTTTAAAAAGGTCACGCCTCCCTCTGCTATTAAGTAATACATTTCATTGAGCGTCAGAGAAGGAACCACACACACATTCAGGCCCAGCCTGTTGGCGGATGTTGGTAACGCCTGAAACAGCTTTGGGCACCAGAAGGTGGGATGCAGGGAGGTGCAGGGAGTTGCCTGGGCCTCTCCGACTTGGGCCCCGGGCAGCCAGGGTGGGGGTGAGGGTGCTGCTGGTGAGCCAAGGCTTCCCACTGGGCCCTGAGCCCAAAGAGGAGCCCAGGCAGGATCAGGCACCAACTGCAAACAGGACCTGTGTTTACTACCTGGTGACTCTGGCCCCAGGTTTCTGGCAGAGTCAGTTCCTTATTGGTTGTCTTTGGGGTCACGTGACACCTTTGTTTCCTGGGAAGCTGGGAGCAGACAGAAAAAATAAGGCAAGTTCCCTCTTCTGCTGCCCCAGCTGGGGTGGGACAGGGTAGCGTTGCTGCAGGAGCCTCCCCCCAGAATTCCCTCTGCTTCGAAGCTCCTAGGCCTCACTTCCTGAAAATCCTCTTCTGGCCCAGAGTGGAGGAAGGGCCAGAGGATGGTGTTCATAGGCTAATGGGTCCAGGCGAGGCCCCTGCACCTCCTGCCCAGCCACCCTGTGCCCACGTGCCAGTCCCCGCTCTGCTGAAATACCCTCTGCCTAGGCTGGCCTGGCTGGGGCTGAGGCAGGAGGTCACCCCTGTATGGCAGCCTCAGTGCCACGGGCTGGGAGCCAGGAAGCTGGGCCAGGCGAGCCTTCTCAAGGCAGCCCTGGCTCCCCCTGGCCTCCTCTTCTGGTTCACTCTGGTGCCTGGACTCGGCATGATACATCACAACCTCCGACATTTGTTGGCCTCATCCATGAATGACAGGTGAGGAGCAGATGTGAACAGAACACATGCCCAGGTCTAGAGGAGGCTTCGGACCACAGACAGCAGCCATGAGAATGCAGAACAAGGAGCCCAATCATGATTGCAGGGGGGGGGGTCCTGCCAGAGGCACGGGGAGGGGCCTGGAGAAGGAATCAGGAGGGGGTATAGAGAGCAGCCCAGGTTGCATCAACAGCAAGAAGGAAGAATGGAGGGAACGCCTTTGAGGGAGGGGTCAGCATGCGGGGAAGAAGGGCTGCTGGAGACTGAAATCTGGCAGACCAGCCAGAAGCCTTGGGTGGACAAGGGCTGCAGCGTGCCTTTAGGAAGAAGAGTGACATGCAGAGCTTTGTCTAGGAAGATGACACTGGGGAAAGCAGACAGGGCAGAGGGGAGGGAGGGCAAGGGACAGAATGACCCCCAAGGGCAGCTGGGGACCCAGTTGGGCAGTGGCGGTCAGAAGGGGGCAGAGTGGACGTGGGCGAGACGCAGGGGAAGCGATAAAGCCCTATGTCTGGTTGAATGGGGTAAGAGGGCTAAGCCTGCGCCAGATTTTCCTGGAAGAGCTGGGGAGGTGGCCTTGGCTCTGGCTGGCTCACCCTGCAGACTGTGAGGGATGCACTGGCTGGACACAGGGGCATTGGCCAGCCTGGGTGCCCACACACCGTGAACCCACAGCTACTCCACAATGGCAGCTGGAGGTCCCACGGGTGCCAGGAGCCTTCTAGCAGTGGGGCTGCAGCCAGGCGTCCACCAACAGGGGTGCCCCTCATGGGACTGCTGTTCTAACAGAGAGTGACGAGTGATAAGCCTAAGAGCAGAGAGTGAAAAGTGCTCTGGGGAATGACGACGAGTTGGGGGGCAGACGGTGACAGGGATGGGTGGCCAGGCCCTGACAAGAAGCAGAGATGTCCACTGCCCCGTGCAGTGCCTGACTGCAGCCAATGCTTGATGAAGATAGTCTGATTCGGGACCATCCCGGTGGCGCTGGCTGTCCCCACCAGAAGGAGCCACCAAGGAGCCTTGCTGAAGCTTGAAGGAGCTGAGAGTTGGTTTCAAGAATCTGCTGAGGTTCTGAGAGGCTGGGCTGAGAAGTGGCTAGAGAGCAGTGGGCAGCCACAGAAGCGCTGGGCTTGGGCTCAGGACGTTAAGCAGCCACCACGGGGGCTGGGCAGCAGAGAGGTCAGCAGGCCCCACCTGGGAACCGTGTGCCAGGATGACACAGCCACCAGCATCACCTTGGATCTTCTGATCCATGCACGTGGGATGTATTTCCATTTATTCAGGTCTTGTTTAACTTCTTTCAGCCAACCTTTAATGTTTTTTTTTTTTTTTTTTTTTTTTTTTTTTTTTTTTTTTTTGTCTTTTTGCCATTTCTTGGGCCGCTCCCACGGCATGTGGAGGTTCCCAGGCTAGGGGTTGAATCGGAGCTGTAGCCGCCAGCCTACGCCAGAGCCACAGCAACGCAGGATCCGAGCTGCGTCTGCAACCTACACCACAGCTCACAGCAACGCCGGATCGTTAACCCACTGAGCAAGGGCAGGGATCGAACCCACAACCTCATGGTTCCTAGTCAGATTCGTTAACCACTGCGCCACGACGGGAACTCCCAACCTTTAATGATTTAAAGATGGTTTCCTTTAGTTTTTTGAACATAGTTAACATTGCTGATTTACAAGGTTTTTTTAAAAAATTAATTTTATGGGTTTTTATTTATAAGTTTTGTCTGGACTTCCCGTGTGGCTCACAACAATATAAGTTTTGTCTATTAAATCCATTTTCTCAGCTTCCTCAGGAAAAGTTTTACTACTGCTTTTTTATACTGTGTGTGTTGGATATTTTCCTGTTTCTTTTCATGTCTTGTAATTTGTTGTTGTTGTTGTTGTTTGAAAAATTTTATTTTATTTTATTTTATTTTAATGGCCGCACCCATGGACAGGAACTAAATCCAAACTGCAGCCGTGACCCATGCCTCAACTGCAACAATGCCAGATCCTTTAACCCACTGCACTGGGCTAGTGCTCAAACCCACACCTCCTCAGCAACCGGAGCCATGGCAGTTGGATTCTTAACCCACTGTGCCACAGCAGGAACTCCTGGAAATCTGTACATTTTAAATCACATAATGTGGCAATTCTGGAAACTAGTTTTCTTTGATATTCCCCTTTCCCAGGGTTTATTTTGTTTTTGCCATTTGTTGTTGTTGCTACTGCCATCATTCATTTGTTTAGTGACTTTCCTGGATTAATTCTGCAAAGCATGCATTTTTTATTGTGTGTTCAGCTAGCTTAATGGTCAGCTAATGCTTTTACAGAGATTTCCTTAAATTCCTTGAACCAATATGTCTACTTGGTTTTTGATAAACGTACATGTGTTGAGGCATGCCTTCGATACTCTGCAGTTTAAAATTCTGCCTCAGCCTTCACCCCCTGCTCGTATAAAGCCTCAGCCAGGGATGAAAGATTTGCGTCTTCTCATGTCTTTCTTGGCCATGTGCACAGCCTCGTGCATGCCTATGCCTTTCTAGACTTCCAGGACTAAATTGAAGATTTTCAAAGCCCATTCTCTAAATTTCTCTTTTAAGTTTTTAGTTGGCCAACCGGTATCACTGGCTCAGGAAGCTGTAATGTTAAACAATTGCCATTGATTATTTGCAACAAACTGAGAATAGAGCTGTTTTCACTTAGGGAGTTCCGAGTCCTATCAAATAAAGACAAATCCTGAGAATGGTGCCTTTCTAGGGAGCTTCCTGCCAGGTCAAATAGTGACAGTTCTCTGAAGATGCAGCTTTTGGAGGAGTTCCAAACCTGTTCTGTCCCCTCCAGTAGCTGATAGGCTGTTCATTTTTACAGCTATTGTGGTTGTGTGGCTGGTGTTTTTAAGGCTGCCATGGAGATGGGAGAGAAGAATGGGACTACAGCAAGTGAAAATGCCACAAAGCTCACAGCCCTTACTGGAATTCAGCCATTTTTCTTTAATAATTGCTCCTTGTGTTGTTTGGCTAATTTCAGCTAATTTCTAGAGTTCTACGGAAGTTGATTTTGACAATTTATGCCGCTGTTCTCTTTGCTTCCCATTCTGAAAATGCTTCTCCTTACTACTTTTGTTTTAATATAATTTCTTTAATTGCAGGTTTACATAAATTCATTTTCAACAATGGCTGTGTCTAACAACTGGCATGCAAAATTCCTAAAGGTTTAACGATTGGTTTTCATGAGCTGGTACCAGCTGGCTCCAGCATACCACTGACAGGCCCCTCATGGATGCACCATTTGATCCAGTTCAGCCCTGCAAGCATTTAGGGTACCCACTGGGCTCCAGACTCCAGAGATACCTGCTCATCCAGCACTCAACTGAATCCACAGCCCTCCACATCCAGCCCTCCGCCAGAGCTTGCTGGCAGGACAGACAATGCCTGTAGAGTCATCCAAGTGATGGCTTCACATGCAAGAAAAATTGGAAGAGGCTGAGCACAGGTGAGAACAGCTATTGGAACCCTGAAAGATACTGCTTCTCATCATAGCGATCTAATCCCAAATTGTGTCAAAGGCTGTTTTCTGCTTCCTGGATGAAACTACACAAAGCAAATAGGCTCTCATTTGCTTTATGAATTTTCTGACTCGAAGTCTTTAAGAGAAGCCCTGAGCAAAGGTGTGAGTGGCGCAGTAGGTGGTAGGGTAGATGTTTCCATCAGACACCCTCTGAGGAATGTGTACCTTAACCCCTGTTCCGTGAAGCGGAAAGGAAGTTTTGTTTTTTTTTTTTTAAAAAAACAAAACAAAACAAAAAACAACTTTGGGATGTTCACATAATAACGAAACCTGCTTTGGGATTGTGGTCTGGTGTGTTGTTGTTGGAGTACAGTTTAATTATGATTAACAGCCACAAGGATTATGAGGCAGGGCTTTGGTTGGACCTGCAGTACTGCAAACAAATACTGTGACTCCTCCCAGCACACAGCCTGAGCCCTCCCTGGCTTCCTCAAACTCAAAGTCCAGAGCTTCCTGATCCAAGGAGAAGCACAACAGGGTGACTGTGTCTCTTTTCTAGACCTTTGCCTCGCTTTCCTTTCCCAGGTAGACATCAGCAGACAGCCATAGAGGCTAACCCGGCACTTCCACATTCCAGCTATCTGTTTTCTTAGGTGTTTATTGGCTTGCCTTAATCATTCAGCAGATACTCTCTGGGCATAGTCTGTGTGTCTGTGCAGGGGGTTAGCACCACAGAGAGCTGGCATTTAGGATGGACGGTTGAGGAGTCTGGAGAACTGGGGAGGCTTTGAGGCTGCCAGTTGGTAGAGCTCCATCTGATAAAATTCACATCAGTCCTTCTCATGCACAAAACTGGACTATGAGTGCATTCTTCAGAAGAGCCCCGCATTTTCCCAACTTCCAGACCTCTGATCACTATGTTACTTCTCCTGGGAAAGTACTTTCTCTACCCTTGCTGAGGAAGGATGGTCTCTCCTCACCTGTTGGCTGCGCCTTGTGTATTGGTGGGGAGAGGCAGGCACCTAGGAACTGCTCCTTCCTGACGCTGAGACCAGGACCAGGCACCATCCCTTTAGAGGATGCCTAGTGGGGCCAGGGCCTCCACCAGTCCCGGGGTACTTGCCCAGCTGCCTCCGGGCACAGTTCCTGTCCTCAGGAAATTTACAATCTCAGGAACAAAAAAATATGGCAGGTGGGCTAGCAGTCTGCCCAGGGCCAGGGCGGGGCACTAGGAGGTGATAGTCATTTCTCCTGGGGCTGGGAAAGGCTTTCTTAGATGACGTCATCCTTCAGGTGAGTCTTGACGGCGGAAAGGGTGTGCTAGGTTACCGGGAGAGGACAGGGAAACAACCTGAGTTCAGGAGCTGAATTTAGTGGGTGCTAGGGGAGTGGTACTCTGTTCTCGTTGGGTTGGAAAAAAAAAAAAATCCCGAAGCTCCTTGATGGGTGATAGGATGTGTAGGTCAACCTAAGGAGGAAAGTCTAAAACGCCTCTTGCAGGTAGAAAAGGCAGAAGATAAAACAGGCCTATTTTTACATGTTTTAAAGTACTTAGAAAAAAATCAGAATGGATTCTGGATGCTTTTTATTATCTTCTTTATACTTCTCTTTTTTTAAATATTTAAAATAATTGTCGGCATCACCTGCTTCCCACGCACTCCTGGGTCTGCAGGGGGCGCACCGGGCGGCCGCCCTCCCTCCGCCAGGGCGATGGGCGGGGCCTCCGTGGTCTGTGTGGAACTGCTGATTAGAGGGATGGGCTGTCATTCACGCCGTCCCGCCCCCGCCCTACGTCACATGACGCAGCCCATCATGGCGGTGGGAGCGCGGCTGCCCGGGCCCGCGGCTCCGCAGAGCGGCTGCCGTTGCTGCTGTTAAGAGGCGGTGGCGGTGGCGGCGCAGACGGGCGGGCGGGAAGGATGGTGTGTCTGTGGTCTGAGCGGTGGGTGCGGACCAGGGGCCGGGCTGAGGTTGGGCTGAAGCGACGTGTGCTCTGGAGCAGCCGGCGCGGGTGCCGCTGAGGCGACGGAGGGAGGCAGGACCGACCGACCGACGGACGGACAGAAGACGACCCGAGAGCCGGCCCCCGAGCCGCGCTGTGGGCGAGATGCCGGGGCCACCGGCGTCGCTGCTGCTGCTCTTGCTGCTCCTGGCCGCCGGCAATGCCGGGGCCGCACCACTTCCGCAAACAGGTGCAGGTGAGCGGGCCCGAGGCAGGGACCCGGCTGCGGGGACTGGGCTGCGGGGCCGCTGCGACGGGGGCGGCGAGGAAGGAGGAGGCTGCAGGCCCGGTCCGGCCTCAGCGCCGAGGAATCGGAGGGCCTGCCGGGGCGAGAGGCCCGGGGAAGCGAGTGATTAGGGAGGTTCTGCCGCAGGGGCGTGGGGCGGAGGGAGCGGGGGCTGCCTCTCCAGGGCCGAAGCGGGGGCGAGGCGATGCGGTTGGGGCTAAGGAGGGCAGCAAGCGGGGCCGCAGCGACCGACACCCCCGCCCCGCCCCGGGTAGGCTGCAGTATCGGCTCTGGACCTGTTGCCCGAAGGTCCTCAGCCTACATCCCTTTTTGGCAGTTCTGCTTCCTTTTCCAGATGTCACCTGCCTCCTGTGCTTGTCTCACATCTTATAATAAGAACCGTTTCTTAGCCCTCATCATACTTAAATGCAAATGACTTGGGGGAGCTGCGCAGAGTTTCCTTCGCTCTTTGCAACTTGTTCTGAAGTTGTAAATTGATTTTAGACGCTGTGCTTTTTATTCGGATTGAATCTCTGGGGATGGGAAGGAAACAACTCTATAAATAGCTCTGTTTTAGGAAGCCAGTGATTGGAGTAGCAGTCTTTGAATAACTATTGACAGAATGGCCCAAGGGTGATTGAAGTTTCTATTTTAGCTACGTCAGTGTGTGATTTTTCTTCTTTTCTTCCCATTTTCTCCACATCATTTTCATTTGTGGTTTGTTTTCCCATATAAAACTTCAATCCAGGAAAGCATCCTAAGTTGGATACTTTTTTTAAAGGGAAAAAAAAAAATCTAGGCTAACTTGCTGTTATCTGTTGCTTATCTTTGGAATGAGAGGAGACTGAAATATCATAGATTCATGGAATTTTAGAGATAGAAGGGTCCTTAAGGACAATTTAGTCCAATCTTTTTGTTTTGCAGTTGAAGATCCTGAGGCCCTGGGCACCCCAAGGTGACACAGCTAAATTGTAGTTGGAGCCACAACTAAAACCCCTAGTAGGGTGATTTTTTTCCGCTTTACCACTTGAAGTCTCTTAGCTGTTTAGAATACTCTGGAGGTCAAGAGTTATTTTAGAATGATGTTAATTGGGGACAGAATGCAGAAGGTACTGTCTCTTGTAAAGACGTAGTTTTCAAACACATCTGCAACGAAAGTTACTCGTAACTGTTTCCACAGCCACACCACCTTTTGTCATTGAATGCCCTTAGGTTGAGTGTTAACTGGTAGCATTGTACCATGCAATGTATGGCTAAATTTCTGCCACTGCCTTAGATCAAATATTTGTAAGATGAATTCTGCTTTCTGATCTGATAGAGAAGAAGGGTGAATATTATGCAGAGTGTGCAGGCAGCCCAGGTTAGAGTCACAAAGTACCTGGGAAATATAAAAGACTGTGTGGGGAGATGCTGATATTGAAAGATACTGATGGTGAAATTGGAAATTAGCACTAGAGGAATTCTTGCTTGGCGCAGTGGGTTAAGGATCTGGCAGTGTCTCTGTGGTGGCTCAAGTTTGATCCCTGGCCTGGGAACTTCCATATGCCGCAGGTGCAGCCAAAAAAAGACGAGACAAGAAGAATAGCACTAGGGTAGGATAGTGGACAAAAGTATTTATGTATGTGCAAGGGAGTCAAGAAGTTTGCAGATGACTTTGCACTTCATCGAATTTTTACATATTTTGAAAAACATTCAGTGTGGGAACCTTTGGAAATGTGTCTGCCTATAAACCTCTTAACTTGCGTTTTATTCCCTTCTCTTACTATTGTATGGAGGTATGAATTATGAATTGAAGTTTTTGTTGCAGTATTACAAAACCAAGCAATCAGGAAAATTAATCCATAAATGGAAATATTAGAACTCGCCATTAAAAAAATCATAAAGAACTATTTTGTGACTTAGAGCAACTTTTGTGGATTTTCCCTTCATATTCCGTCGCTTGGAGGGTGTATGGTTAGACTGCTGGCATGTGAATGACAAGTAGCTGGGGTTAAATTGTGTGGAAAGGTGCACAGTCACACGCAGATGTGGGGGGCTGCAATTTCCATTCATAGAGATGATTAATCCCCGTTACGGAGGTGGTTTCTTGACCAAGATGTAATAGACCAAAAAGAATAAAGAAACCTTTGAGATAATTCTGATAAGCGAGCTCCCTGGTTACGAAAGAGGAACCCCTCTGGAACACACATGATCGATAAAAGAGCGGCTCAGTGTTGGTAACAGTTCACTTTGGGGGCCTGTGCTCCATACGAAGGGCGGGCTGGCCATCGTCAAATTCAAGGTAGATCCATTGCATAGGATCTTGGCCTCCCTTGGCTTTATTCTCGGAGAGCTCAGACTGGTTTCTATAGTGCCTTGGAGAAAGCATGGCTTTTCAAGAGGAGGTTGGGAAAAATACTTGAGTTTTCTCCGTTGCCAGCCTGTTTGCATGGGGAAATGAGGCAGTTAACTAAAATTCACCATTTAAAGTGAAGTTCCCCTCTCCACGCTTTCTTTGGCATCCAAAATCCTGTCTAGCTTCTGAAGTTGAAAAGGCTACTTACCTATTCAGTCATAATAAGCTTTGTGAATATGTGGATTACCTTTGCCCATCAGGCGAGAGAGCACTTCTTGGTTGAGTTTTACTTGGGGCCTCTCTCTTTGTCACTCCGAGAGTTCCTTACGCCCTCCCTGGGGGCCTCTCTTCCTGAGGATCTCTGTTTCTGCAAGGGACCTGTGTAGACAGATCCTAGGAAGCTTAAGCAGAGAGAGGAAGTCCGCTGTTTGACTCACAGTTCACGTACCAGGCTAAGATTACAGGTAGGAAAGGCTTTTCCCCAGATCATAGTTATCAGACCTTCCTTCTCTTGGAAACTATTTATGTGCCTTTTGTAAGATTCTCAGGATTCACATCACGAAGAAGGAGCTTGTACGCGTGAAGGCAGTTCCTCTGAGTCCACGGCTTGTTGGTATCAGGGTAGTGGGGACACGAGGAAACCCACCTCCATTGTTCTGTGGCATATTAGGTCACCGAGTACAGAGGAAGCTTTTAGCAGGGCCAGATAAAGGACCTCACGGAAGTCTGTGAAGCCGGTGGGCCTCTGCTACTGATTAAACAGCAGCTTGTGAAACCTGGGCTCTTGTTTTAGATTAAACAAACAGGCTTGTATCTTGAAAAAGATTTCCGAAGTAAAGGAAGTGCTTTCTAAAGTGTGAACTTTTGTGTTTATTTTTAAACAGCTTCTGAGAAATAAAAATTATTTTCACCCGGCTTGCCATTGCAAATTCTCGTCAGAATACATGGCTCCGAGGCCTGAGATCTGATTTGGGTTGGGAATGCTGTTAATTGCTTTCCGTTGGGGATATTTTGGGGGTTAACTCAATATGCTCCTTTGCACATTAATAGGAAATCTGTCCGGCAGTTTTGTAGCTGATCAGCACTGTCAAATCTCTACAGTGTTGCTGATAGCAGTGTGCTGACTGTTCATGCAATTAATTCTCTTGAAATTTAGAAAGTCCGGGGGCCCTTGCTGTCTCCTGTGGGCCGTGTCACTTAGGTACCAGCTGTCCTGCTGGTAAAAAAAGACTTGGCAGTATAATCATAACGTAGGGATGGCCAGGGTTCTGAAAGGGTTAAAACGGACTGGCCCTCAAAAAAGTCCTTGTAGGTGGACATACTAAAAAATCCAGCTTTTCAGCCCCGTTGAGAGTAGAACGGCTCACGGGAGGAGCAGGAGTTGTAACCGGAACTTGGACTTTGGAGTCCGTCTGGGTGCGAGGCCTCCCTCTGCCGCTGTAATAGCCCTGGCGACCTCGGCCAGCTGCTTGATCTCTCCAGGCTCCGTAGGACCCAGCAGCTGAGAAAGGATGATGGTGATAGCCACCTAAAGGGTTGCTGTCAGCTGCAGGTTAGGCACTTGGCAGCCTAGATTTCTTGGCTGCTTCAGATGTCTTTGTAAATTCAGTGGGTTATCATGGAATTGACTGTGGCTTCAAAGAAGGAACTCAAGGGGTTCCCACTGTGGCACAGTAGGACGAATCCGACTAGTATCCATGAGGATGCGGGTTCGACCCCTGGCCTCGCTCAGTGGGTTAAGGATCCGGTGTTGCCATGAGCTGTGGTGTAGGTCGCAGACGCGGCTCGGATCTGGGCTCAGATCTGGCGTGGCTGTGGCTGTGGCGGAGGCTGGCAGCTACAGCTCTGATCGGACCCCTAGCCTGGGAACCTCCGTATGCCGCAGGTGCGGCCCTTAAAAGGACAAAAAAAAAAAAGAAAGAAATCTTTGTTTCTCAGAGTACCGTGTTATATGATGAGTGAAGAAGAAGTCCTTTGGATAGAAATCTGCCTTATGAAGTATGGTAGGTGGGCTGGTATTGTTCCTTCCTGAAATTCATGATCTTGGGGAATGATGCTAGAAACTCTTCAGATGATCTCCAGTAGTCTGCTTTTGTGTAACGAACCTGTTTTTGAATGTCAGGATGAGTAAAGCTCCTGCACGTGCACAAATGCTGGTTTTAATTTACTGAAAGGAACACGGACGGGCAGCCTGAGTTTCGTTGATCCCAAAGGGAACTGTACACTCGCCTAAAGCATCCATGTGGGCAGCCCGTTGACGTGGGCTCTGGTAGGACCAGCACAGGACGGAGGCGTCCCCTCAGGAAGTGCCCTCTGAGAGACGAATGCCTCAGACCTGCTTTCTCTCTCTCCCTCCCTCTCTCTCTTTTAACACCGTGTATTTTTGCGGTCTTCTCGCTATGCTTCCCTCTTTGAAATTTTTATGTATTACTCAGCTGCGACTAAAGGAATAGTATAGGAAGGAAGAAGCTGGCCACCATTCCTGGTCTGAGGCAGACCGCTGTTGTCTAGGGTCCCTTTTAGATTCGAATCGCTGCTTTTCTGTGAGTCCTGATGTGAAGACACTGGAAGAAAGCCGAGGATCTATGGTAAAATCTGTGTTGGAGAAAAATATTGGAGCGAAGTAGTTTTAAATTGTAGCAAATGACGAATTTGGAATCACGCCTTGGCCTTACAGTTATTCGCCACAAAGAACAGACAGATCAGAAAAGAACCTCCCTGTTTCAGAAGGCTTTTTGCAAAGGTTAGCCCAGCGCAGAGATCCCAAATTTCATTTGACTTGATTGTGATTCACGTGGGGAGAGTGAGCGCAGTTGATGTCTCAGATGCCTGAAACCACAACAAGGCGGTGCCCTTCCTTCTCTGAAAGCCTCTGCCATTTCTCCCATGGCTGCAAGAGAGCGGCCTGCCCTGGGGCAGGCAGGGCAGTGGTAAGCCTTACATTTTATTTTTGATAGCTTGGCAGATTTTGCGTTTTACCGTGTTACGTGTTTGTTTTAAAAGGCTTGAATTACCCCTGAGTCAAATAGATGTGCCAAGACCGTGAGCTGCGGTGCACCTGGAGGAGCCTCAGGCCTCCGACCCGCTCTGGGAAGCTGTGGGCAGGGAGGCCTTGCAGCTGACTTTCTGCTGCCCCTGCTGCCTCCACTTCCCACCTCTCACGGCCCTTTCTTAGCAGCAGCATCGATCTGCCCATAATTTGCGAGATCTTCGTGTTCTCTTTGCACCTGCCTGACGCTCCGCCTTCCTCTCCCAAGTGCTGTCATCCTTCCCTGGTCCTTTCTTCCCTTTTCACCTCTTTGCAGCCCCACATGCCCTCCTCAGACCTGCTTTCTTCCCAGGCTTAGAGATCGCTACCCCCGATGAACTCCTAGCATGTTTCCTCGCGGAACTAGATGGGAACTTCCCAGGCTGGGGGCCGAATCAGAGCTGCAGCCGCTGGCCTGGGTCACAGCCACAGCCACACCAGATCCAAGCTGTCTGTGTCTGCGACCAACACCACAGCTCACAGCAACACCAGATCCTTAACGCACTGGGCAGAGCCAGGGATCGAACCTGCATCCTGGTGGATACTAGTTGGATTTGTTTCTGCTAAGCCACAACGGGAACTGCAGCGCAGCAACTTTTAAATTTCATCCTTTAAAATTTTTGACTTGCGTGGTTTTTGAAGGTTATAGTTCATGTTGGTACACTCACGCATCTGTATGATTTATCAATAAATTTGCATGAAATGGAGGGAATACAAAGAAAATTTACTCATGGGCTGTGTCTTCAAAAAAGGTTTGCATCTGTTGTGCAAGCCTGGATTTGTTGTAGAAGCCTACCCCTTGCACTCATGTCTCGTAGCCATGGTATTTCTCGCTGCTGTGTTTTGTTCAAATTTGTGGGTGATCCTGAAGTCGGATGAAGATGGTGCTGGAGATCTGAGTTGACCAGACCAGTGCTCCTGAGTGTGTGTGGGCACGTGCACGTGAGTGTGTGTGTGTGTGAAAAGGAGAGGGTGTAAGCCTAGAGCCTCTCACTCTCCTGCTAATTTGACTCGACATCCATCTCCCGTCCTTCACCTGGAATGAGGCCACTTATAGTTGTTTTATTTTTACTAATACTCTTTTTCTTTTGGGATAATTTTAGATGTGTGGGTACTAAGAGTTCCTGTGTGTCCTTTTCCGGTTTTGCCTTTTGGCGTTTGTGACAACCAGGAGCCAGTCCCAATACTTTGTTATTAACTAGACTCCGTATTTGATTCAGATTTCCTTATAGTGTTACTAGTCCCTGGCATCCTCTGTCTGTTTCTAGACCCCTCAGTGTGTTTAGTTGCCCTCTCTCTTTGGGCTTCTCCAGACAGTCCCTTGTTTTTGATGATCGTCGAGTTTTGAGGAGCATTGGAGTTTTGTAGAACATTCTGTGTCTTGGGGAGGAAGACGACAGAGTTGCAGTGCGGGTCCCATGACATGATAGCAGGTGCTTTCAAGACCGCTGGGCCCTGAACCCCTGGCCACGTTGCTGTAAAGTTACCCCTCCTCCCCTGTCCATCCTGTACCTGCGCACAGCCCACGTTAAGTGGGGATGCGCTCCCGTCCACCTCCTTGAGGGAGAAGGAGCTATGTAAATTTCTTGGGTGTCCATACAGGAGATTTAACTATCCCCCCCCCCGCCATTTGTTTCCATTTTCAGTTATTTATATCAGTAAATACACATGGATATTGATTTTACACTTTGGGTTTGAATTCAATACTGTTATTTATTTTGCTGATCAAATTGCACTAGCTTGGGCCATCGGCAGCACTTTCAGTTGGCTCCTGTGGCCTATAGACATGTCCTTTCTTTTTTTTTTTTTTTTTTTTTTGCTTTTTAGGGCCACACCCTCGGCATATGGAGGTTCCCAGGCTAGGGATTGAATCCAGCTACAGCTGCTGGCCTACACCACAGCCACAGCAACGCAGGATCCTTAACCCACTGAGCAAGGCCAGGGATCGAACCTGCAACCTCATGGTTCCTGTCATAGCATTGGTTTCCGCTGTGCTGTGACAGGAACTCTCTTTTCTTTTCTTTCTTTGTTTTTTTTTTTTTTTTTTTTTTGAAAACACTTCCTTGTTTTTGGCACCATGAGAAGCTGTAGGCGCACCTTGTGTGTTCCCTGCTGCTTCTTTTTATTGAAGAGTGATATTAGAAACTGAGATATGAGAAACTGGGATTTGCAACTGGGCCCTGCAGCTGAGACGTTTATAATAGGGTTTTAATCCTCTGCGTGCTACATCCATCCAGTCCCAGGTGTTGGGAAAGGAGAGCCGGCGAGTGAGATTTTGGAGGGACCAAGGGCTCTTAGACACAGATGACTTAGAAGGACCTGCATGTGTCTGCCCCTGTCGATTGGGTACCTTTTAATCACCTTGTAGCTCCATTGTGAATGCTGTACATCCCACACTCACGTAGGGTGGTATTGCCAGGATGTTATTTTTATTTTTAGAGCAGTGGATATTTGAAAGATTTTATTTACTATCTCCAAGAGCAGCTTAATCTCTAAGAATATGAGGCAAACTTCTTAAGTTTAAGGATCTGGTTGGAATTACTTCAGGGTGCCTGTCAGCCTTGGACAGTTGAAAGTGATTATAGGCAACTCCTTTCATTGGCGAAAGTTCATATAAAATGTCCAATGGCAAGTCTCTTGGATAGTATGGGAAGCTGTAGACTTGCTTTGATCTTTTTACAGAGCTTTTTTTTTTTCTTTTCATTTTTTTTTGCAGCAAATGTCAAATATATACAAAAGTAGAATAAATAATACAGTGACTCCTCAAATGCCCAGCATCTAGAAACAACCATTTTATTTTATTAAACTACACATATTTATGTAAAACTGAATTTTTTCTTGTCAGCAGTGGTTTTTCTCTCTTTTGAAAAGTCCATATTCCACTTTAAATTTGTGGTGAATCGTGTTCACTTGTGCCCTTCGCACTGGCCTGGCAGCCCCATGCCATTGTTTTGATATACTATAAATCCTGGCCACAGTGTCAGTTCAGCTGAAAATGTTTCGGGAAAAAGTAAAGATTTCTTTTTTTTCTTCTTTTTTAAGGCCACAGCTGCGCCATATGGAGGTTCCCAGGCTAGGGATTGAATTGGAGCTGCAGCTGCCGGCCTACACCACAGCCACAACACCACCAGATCTGAGCCACATCTGCAACCAACACCACCGCTCATGGCAATGCCAGATCCTTAACCCACTGAGCAGGGCTGGGGATTGAATCCGCATCCTCATGGATACTAGTCAGGTTCGTTCCTGCTGAGCCACAGCGGGAACTCCAAAAGATATTTTTATAAAATGGGATTGCTTGCATCAAGATCGCCTAGGTGCTGGAGTTCCTGCCGTGGTCCAGTGGGTTAAGAATCCCACTGTATCAGATTGGGTTGCTGCATTGGTGCGGGTTTGATCCCCAGCCCCATGCAGTTGGTTAAAGGATCTGGTGTTGCCGCTGCTGCAGCTGTGGCTTGGATTCAATCCCTGGCCCAGGAAGGCCGTATGCCGCAAAGTGCGCCCATTAAAAAGAAATAAATAAAAAGGTCAGCTAGGTATTTTCTGGTGATTTCTCCACCCCCGCCAACACTAAATATTTTGTTTTCTACTAGAGACAAAATAAGAGTAGTTACTTAATAGAACGCTGTTGACTTGTGGAGCTAGTGAGAGACTCAAGGAAGGAAGCACAGTTTAAAATTTAAAAAACAAAAAAATTAATGTCAGCGCCTCACATCTGGAGATGTCTGCTCCTGACCGCCGTAGCCGAGTATCACTCTGCAGACTCTTCCTGCGGCGAGTTTGTGTGCTGTAGCCACAGAGGCGTTTGAGCACTCCAGAGCAGAACGCATTACGGCACTTAACACTTTTAAGTACCCTTTTTGGGGGGGGGGAGGGGTGCTGGCTTTAGCTCCTTTTCTGGAAGTCAGTATAAATAATGGCGTCTTTACATTTTCTAAGTTTTCTGTGTAAACACTCAGTAAAAACTGGGAGCTGGTGGCCCGACAGTCAGATGCCGGCGCTGTGAGCTGAGAACCTTGTGGTGTAGACGTGCTAGCCTGGGCCTGCCGCGTTCTGCCCATGGCAGGCCCACGGCAGCTCAGACCAGCGGGGAAGCTAAGCTCGAGCAGACGTACCTCGTGATGGCCTCGGTTCCCCCAGGTGACAGACAGGCACGTTCTCTGAGAGGTTCTTTCTTTCCAGTGTAACATGATGTCATTAACATCTCACCATAAAAAAGTTTATCTTTTTAAACTGGTTTATTTTGGAACAGCCTGGGATTTGTAGCCGGTTTTGTATTTTTCACCAGGTACTTTTTTTAAAAAGCCAGTTTATGTATTTGGATGTATGTGGGTAGGTGTATTGATGTGTACAAAATTATGTTGCGCTAAAGAAAGCAAACTCTCTCTGAAACTGCTGCGTTATGACACTCGTAGAATCAGTTGGGGTTGATTAAGGACACTGAAGGTCTGTACACTAGAACAGATAATTCTGGACTTTTTTTTTTTTTTTGGCACCAGGTATGCCTTGCATAGGAGAAAAGAATTTCATTTTTAAGCACCTAGGATAGTGATTTTTCAGAGAGAATTGCTCTTATCCCAAAGTGAAACCATTATAATTTAATTTTTAAAAACTCATGTTTTTTTTTTTTTTTTTCTTCTCCTCGAGGCCGGTGTTCAAAGTCCATCCTGAAAATGTCTTTCCCCCGTTTTTGCTACACTGAACAGGAGACTTGAATTTGACATGATAGAACTGCAGCCTTTAATTATAGGAAGTAAATCTCTGAAGACATTTGGACATAGGAGACAGAGGAGGATGAGTTTGCAATCCTTTTGCACATTTTAAATATCTAATTTAACCAACTAGTAATTGGAAAACCTTGTAGTTTCAGCTTCTTCCTGCAAAACTAAAACTTCGGATCTCTTGGTTACTTCTCAGGTTAGCCTCTGAATTTACGTTGAACGTATTTCTCACGGTGCAATTCTTCCTCAGAGCCCTCAATAAATGCAACCCTTGCTCCACTCGCAAGAACATTCCTTGTCCTGGTTCTGCCTGGCGGCGTGCCTCCCTAGTTCTGTGTCAGCAGCAACTCTTAACTTTCCAAGGACCCGCCTGCTGCTTACAGCACAGAGCCCCACTTGACTCTGACTTCAGACTGTTATTAAAACGCAACACCCGGACACTGATTGCTGGTGCGGCACTGAAAAACAACAAACTTACCAAAATAGTCCCCCAGGGACACGCCAGCAGAGAGGCCGGCAGAAATGTGTAATTTAACTTCCTTTGCTGTAAGAGACATAAAAGTAATCTCAGTGAGAGATCCGATGGCCAGTGTTTACCATACCGGCACTTGGTGGAGTCCTAACATTTTGGACTTGGAGATCCCTGTGTAGAGAAGTTTCGAGCTGAAGTGCCCGTTGGCAGTGACGGAGCTGAGGCCCGGCGCAGTGACGGAGTGAGTTCCGTCTGTGCTGCTGGTCAGAGGCAGCCTTACCTGTGGGTTGAGCGTGCCAGCGTCCAGTCTGCCCTCCTCACAGAGGTCACTGCCTCCAACTTTCAGAAACACTTTTTTTTTTTTTTCCGGCCACCCCTGCGGCATATGGAAGTGGCCGGGCTAGGGGTCACGTCGGAGCTATAGCTGCCAGCCTACGCCACAGCCACAGCAATGCAGAATACAAGCCGAGTCTGTGACCTACACTGCAGCCCTAGGCAACGCTGATGCTTAACCCACTGAGCGAGGCCAGGAATCGAACCCACATCCTCATGGATACTAGTCGGGTTTGTAACCCTCTAAGCCTAAGCCGCAGCGAGAACTCCCAGGAACGTGTTTATTAGTGTGATGCACGCACATAGACCCATCCCGGCTGTTTCTCCTCTGGATATTTATTTCTGTTTATTATCTGAAAGTACTGAGTGAAATTTAAAAAATCTGTGATATAGTCGATTTTTGAAGTATTAAAGAAAATTCCTTGCTGAATTAGTAAACTAGCTAATTTCCATAAGTATGCTCAAAAAACCCCCCTACATTCATATTTAATTTTTTTAACTTGTAAGAACTACAGCTTTTACTTATGAGATCCATTGCACTCTTTAATTAAAGGTGATAAAAATATTTCTAACTTGAAATGTAATCATAAACTTGTGACCATTCCTTTGTAAACGTGAAAAATACTTTAAACACTGTGATTTAAATGAATGCTTTCATGGAGGCATGGATCCTTTTAAGAGTCTGCTGGAGGCTGCGGATCCCAGGAATACTGCTCATTAGCAGCTATTTTGTATATACTTTGTTTTTTTTGTTTTTGTCTTTTTTTGTCCTTTTCCAGGGCCACACAAGCAGCATATGGAGATTCCCAGGCCAGGGGTCTAATTCGAGCTACAGCTGCCGGCCTGCACCCCAGCCACAACAACGCGGGATCTGAGCCCGCGTCTGCAAACCTACACCACAGCTCATGGCAACGCCGGATCCTAAACCCACTGAGCGAGGCCAGGGATCGAACCCGCACCCTCGTGGTTCCTCGTCGGATTCACTGACCACTGCGCCACAGCGGGAACTCCTGTTTTGTATATACTTTGAAGATTCCCAGGCAGGTGTCGGGAAACGTTTGTGGGGTTGTAGGCATCAGTCCTTTCCCTGCTTCTTCCCGGCTCTTTGAGAGCACCTCCTCGCATGATGCTCTGCTCCCGTCCTTTCCCAGCTCTTCCCTGGACCCTCTCTCTCGGTTTCCTCATCATAGATGACACTTTAATGTGTATATTTTCCCACATAGCATTATTCAATTTTTGAATAATTTTGTTAGCATAAATTCTTAGGAATTAAAAAAAAAAAGCGAACCACCAGTCTTTATGGTTTTTTGGCTACTAATCACCATATTTCTTCTTCAGGACATTGACACTTTTTAACGTGCTTTCGTCCTCTGCCTTCCGTGCAGCGTGCGCCCCGTGTCTCCGTCTGCCTCTGCAGCGTCCCTTTTCCTATCTGACTTTCTGTCCCATCCCTTAAATGTTGTTCTGCCCCCTTGGTCTTCTCATGTCTTTTCCTCTCCCCATCTCCTGTCTGTTTGTATCAGATAATGATGCATGTAGATACTTTAATAAGTGAAAGTGTTCCAGAGCTTATAATAAAAACAGCCTAGTGAGCCCCCGGCCCATCCTGGTTCTTCTTCACCCCTGCTCTCTGCTCCCCCGGCCACCGCCCTCCAGCTCCGTTTGCCGGACGGTGAAAGAATGGACTTGAGGAGTTCCCGTCGTGGCGCAGTGGTTAACGAATCCGACTAGGAACCATGAGGTTGCGGGTTCAGTCCCTGGCCTTGCTCAGTGGGTGAATGATCCGGTGTTGCCGTGAGCTGTGGTGTAGGTTGGAGACGCGGCTCGGATCCCGCGTTGCTGTGGCTCTGGTGTAGGCCAGTGGCTATAGCTCCGATTGGACCCCTAGCCTGGGAACCTCCATATGCCGAGGGAGCAGCCCAAAGAATTAGCAAAAAGACAAAAAAAAAAAAAAAAAAAGAATGGGCTTGAGCCACTCTTTGTTGGTTTAGGTAGATACTGAATTTCTCCCATGGAAGAAGATGCATATTCTCTCTCTCTGTCTCTCTCACTCACTCACACTCACACACACTCTGCCCCTTCTCAGCATCCTTCTTTACACTTTGGGGTTCCATCACCCATTCAGTTGTTACATCTTTGTGCGTATGTGAACTGTTGACAGCCTACAGTGTCTCCACTGATTAAATTTCTTCCACGTCTTTTGTTTCTCCCAGTCTTGCTCTTTGTTAGCATTTCCTTAGTATTTCATGACTGTATCATTAATTTGTCCCATACTCCTTAGCAGGGGTTGGAATCTCTCGGGGCATTTGGCCCGGGTGCCCCTGAGCCGCCGTGCCCGGTGCCAGGCTTGGATGGTGGCTCTCCCACTGCCTCGTGAGCTCTGCTGCGAGGTCTGAGGCCATCGATTTCCTTTCCTCTGTGGCCTCTGCTCCGCTTCCTGGAGGAGACTTTGAGACTTTCTCTCCAACCTTGAAAAGTTGCGGAACCGTGCCCATTCATCCCACTCGTTAAGATAGATACTCAGTGGGCCTTTGAATCTGGAAAGGGATGTCCTTTTGTTCCAGAATAATTTCATACACACTTTTTTTTTTTAAGGGAATTATTTCCCCTTCCTTTTCTTTGTTCTTTTCCAGCTAGAACTTGTGTTGGTTGAATGTTGGGCTTCTTGGAATGAGCGTCAGCTCTCCTTTTGTTCATGCTGTGTCTCTTCATCCTGCCGTGTGAGAGCCTTTACTTCTCTGTTGTATTTTATTTCCAGGAGTTCCCCTCACCCCCACTAAATAGCATCTTCTCATGAGTGTAGTATCTTCTCTTAGTTATGAGGATATTAATTACAGTTTTAT
This sequence comes from Sus scrofa, assembly GCF_054392235.1. Taxonomy (NCBI): domain Eukaryota; kingdom Metazoa; phylum Chordata; class Mammalia; order Artiodactyla; family Suidae; genus Sus; species Sus scrofa. The sequence goes on from NC_139385.1 coordinate 5,266,597, forward strand.
AATAATTTTTAGCTTTGGGGGTTTTTGTTTTTTGGCTGCACCCATGGCGTATGGAAGTTCCTGGGACAGTGATCGAGTCCATGCCACAGCAGTGACCTGAGCCCCGAGCCACCGCATTGACGATGCCAGGTCCCTAACCTGCTGCACCTCAAGAGAACTCTCTAGGTTTTGGTTTTGGTTTTGGTTTTCGACCCTGTATTGTCTGCCTCCTTCAAGTTCCCTTTTCACTCTTTGGGTTGGTCACTCCCTTTTACCTTCTTTGAAGACAGTTTTCTCAAATGCCAGGCCCCCTTAAAAGCCTGCCTCTGTTTACGAATGAGGGACAGATGGGAGTTGTGCTCCATCCTTGCCTCTCACCTTCCCTGTCACATCTGCCACCAAGTCCTGGCATCCCTGCCCCATTGCTGTGGAGCAGGCGTGTACCTGAGCCTCACCTAGGAGCTCTGTGACTTTGGAGAAGCAGCTCTGCTCCTCCAGTGCTTGTCCTCTTCATTCTAAAGGGAGACTAATAATAGTACCCCCTCAAAGGGTTGTCGTGGGGTTGGGTGAGTTTAGAACAGTGCCTGGCACATAATCAGCACCACTTAAGTATTAGCTGTTTTGTTGTTTTTTAATACCACCATCATTTCTTGTGTGAATTATTGTAATATTAGAAATGTGTTCCCCAGTGACTTCATATCAAATAACAATCTCCCCCCCCCACTTTATTTTTCCACATTGCTTAGCACCATTCGAGGTACCGTATCTTTATTAATTTGCTTGTGGTCGGTCTCCCCGCAGGAGAGTGAGGCTGTGAGTGTGGGGCTTGTCCTTTCTGCCTCTGTACTCCCAGAACCTGTAGCACTGCCTGACTGTAGGAATGCTTGGTAAACACTTGGTGAGTGAGTTGATGTGTTGGGTGGGACTTAGTGATGGGATTGACGGGGGCTTCACAGGAGGGTGATGGAGCAGCCATTTCAATAAGAGACAGCGCACCCCTATAGCTCTTCTGTTTGTCTCTCGGACTCTTATCTTGGGCTGGACTCCTGAGTGTCTGGAAACACCTAGTTTGTACTGGCTTGTCACTGGGTTGATTTTTATGTGTAATGCGAAGACGCTATCAGTGGCGCCTTGTCAGGTGGGAAACCCTGGGTCATCTGGCCTTGATGGTCTGTGGAACCCTGCCCAGGGCAGTGCTGCAAGCGGTTTCTGGCTCAGTTAGGAGGAGAGTACTTTATTTACATACAGCAAGGAGACAGAAGAGTCTCTCCTCATCCCCCAGTCCAGCCATCCTGCGGCCAGTCCAGCTGCATCCATTCTACCATCTGCTTCCTCTGAAGAGAGAACGGTTAAAGACATGTTGCCTGAGAATATGTTTTAATTGTCCTGGCAAGAATTGGAGTTAGACCATAGGAAGCTAGAAGGGTTCTGAGTCTGTAGACTCTAGCAGGATGTTGTAGGAACTGTTAGGGATGTTTTTCCTGGATGTTTGGGGTCCGCCCTGCCTGTGAAGTAAGGAGTGCACAGCTGGGTCACCTCTCCTCCCTTTCTGGCCCTACTGTGCAGAAAGTGTTGCGCACACAGTACTGCATTGACTCACTGCCTGTTGCTACAGATCTCAGTGGAAGTTGTTTGGAAAGATGAGTGTCTTTCCCCCCTCCCCCGCCCCCGCGCCACACACACCTTCGTGGGGCGCTGAAGGGGCCCGCTGTGGGGAAGAAGCCCTGGGAAACCGGCCACGGGTTTCTCCTTGTGCCTGTTGGTGAGCTGGCCTCCTGGCCCACCGGAAGGTCCTGATTCCGAGCCATGCAAGACATCTGGGCACGTGATGACTCCACACCTTACGTATGCCATCAACCTCATTAAGATTCTGGTTCGTAAAGTGTTATCCCTGCCGCCCTTTTCCTGGAGGGTGGGGACACAGTGGTTTGACGGAAGTCATCTCATTTGGCGAGACTGTAGATTAACTCTTGAGCGTGTTGGTAGAGCTGGAATGAAGTGAACCTTTGCTGACAGATTTTAATGGAAACAGCTGAGATGATCTCATTCACAGGTATTCAGTCAGCATGCAGGTTATGTAACCTTTCTTCAGGTGAGAGCGAGAGCAGTGGGGTTGGCTGGCCTTGGAAGTCGTTTTTGAACCAGAGCAGCATGTCACTGGTTAGCACGGAGCACGGTTTGTTTTTCTAGGCTGCGTGTTCTGGCTCAGGGGTCTTTGTGGACTCTGCTTCGTCAAGTAGAGCATCAGCGCACTATTTACTGTTCCTGCAGTGGGGTGTATTTAGTACGTGCTTCATTTTCCCTTTCAAATATTAAAATACATTAGGGAGATTCTAGAGTGTTTAATGTTATCATAAATAGATGTATTGTTACATTAAGGGGCAAGGAAAACTTTTAGGGACTTCCTCTCATAAAGGAAAGCCTGTGCAGGTTCTTTTATGATATGGGTTTGCAGTTTGGGTGTTACATTAAAACCTGTGATGGGTAATGATTATCTGAATTTTTTTCCTCGAAGTAGTACGATGGTGATTCATTTCACTAGTCTCTGGGATGTAAAGTTGCTTTTCAGGATGTTGGAAAAGGAAGATGGATTTGTTGGTTCTACCCTAAAAAAAAAAAAAAAAAAAAAAAAAAAAAAGCCCAAACTGCGTATTTTAGAGGTGGACTTGATGTCAGGATCAGTTTGGAAGGTTGCTTGTTTTTAGCTTCCCTGAGTTCTGCCAGGTTTCCTTTGTGTAGTCAGCCCTTTGGGTACTGGTTTTCACTGTCAAGTAGACACATAAATCTGTCATGTGTATTTCCTGAGGTTCAGGGCGGAGGTGGCAGAGAAGTTACTCGTGTACCTGACACTCACTTTAACGCTCTTACAGTCCGTTCCCATTTTCCACGTGCTGCGCCCTGGGAAGCCAAAGGTGGAAGTCGGGGTGTGCTTGTCTCTGGTGCCGGCAAGGATGGATCCCCTGCGGGTGGGGCTGGTGTTCCTCACTGAGTGAATTTACAGTGTTGGGGCTGAACCGAGTCCCCTTCTACCTTCAGGAAGTGGCGGCATTTGGCGCTCAGGCCTTTGCAGGAGTGAACATGTTACAATGAAGCCATTAGGTCTTGAGCTGCTAATCCAGTAACGACGGGTGTCCTTACACGCGGAGGAGGTTGGAACCCACGGAGACGGCGGCAGGGATGCTCGCTCGGAGGGCAGACCGTGTGAGGGCACCGCCGGAAGGGGCCCTCGCCCGCGAGCCGGGAGGGAGCCTCAGAGGGGCCTGCCCTGCCGACCCCCGGATCTTGGCCGTGCAGCCTCCGGGCCGTGAGACGATAGGGTTCTGCTGCTGAAGCTGCCCTGTGTGGGGTGTTCTGTTCGGGCGGCTGCGGCCGAGTATCAGGCTAAAGCAGACCTCGACGCGGGTCTTAGAAGGCATCTGGGAAGATCCCTCGACAGGTGTGGGCTCGGAGGCCCCAGGGACCTGCGCGCCGACGGGGAGGCGCTCCTTCTCCGGCACCGCCTGAAGTCGCTCTGACAGCTTCCGGTGAGGTGACCACGTGGGGGGCGTGGTGTGCGTGAGTCGATGCTCCTCAACTCAGGAGAGTAGCAGCCGGGGGAAACCCACTTTTTAAGAAAATTTTTCTTTTTCTTTCTTTTTAGAGAACTGTAATTACACTGCTGAATTGCAAAATGAGCAACGAAAGCGTGTTTGTGGGACCTGGGGAATAAGTGATGAACTATGAACGGTGGGAACAGTCGGTGCGGGGTACAGTAGGGTGTGGTTGGCTTTGGGGGAGAATCTTTGCTAAGTAGGATTATAAAGTTATTGAAGGAATGCCATTTGTTGGTATTATTTGTTGGACCCTGAAAGGATACGTTTATCCTGCTAACCAGTGGTTTAATGCCGGCGTGCTCTCCCCCATGCCCTGTGCCCATCTTCCCTCCCTTGCTAGAGCTCCTTGGTTGTCGGCTTTCTCACTTTTTTCTCTTTCTTGTTTTCCTCCCCCACTTCTGACTGAATGCCAGGCACCGTGCTGGGGCCGTAGGAGTCTTGGATGGCATATACAGGGCTAGTCCCTGACCCCATTCAGCCTGCAGTCACATGGTGTTGTCAGTTCTGTAGCAGGTCACTACAGGGGGACGTTGGGGCCGTGTTCAAGTTGTGATCTAGATGGTGAGCATGGATTGATGGAGTGCGTCAGCGGGGGAATGTCAACTCGGCATGACAGAGGATCTGTCTGGAGGGGCTAGGAGAGATTGGTCATAGCTCCAGGTAGAGAGCTGGGGACAGGTGAGGCAGGCGGAGAGGTGCAGGGGAGCTGCGTGACCAGGGACACTGTAAGCCTTGTTAAGGGGTTCTGATCTTAGGTTAGGGACAGTGGGAAGCCCTGGCACAGAAGTCAAGAAACGTGAAAGGAGAGAACACCTCTCCCTCGTTCCATCCCCTCCTTCTTGTTTCCCTCCCTCATCCCACCGGTGCCACCGGAGATGCTGTGTACACATCTGTTCTGTTTGTTTCTGGTTTTGTCTTGTTTTCACTTAAACATACATCCCAAATTCATATGTTGAAGTCTGACCTCTGATAACTCAGAAGGTGATCTTATTTGGCAGGGTGTTTACAGAGGTAGTGAAGTTAAAGTGAGGTCACTAGGAGGGCTCTGTTCAGCATGACTGTGTCCTCATAAAAGGGAAACCTGGACACAGAAAGAAGCATAGAGGGAGGTGATGTGAAGGTCTGCAGGGGGAAGACAGCCACCTCCCAGAAGCGAGGTGACAGGCCTGGGACAGATCCTCCTCTCTGGGCTGCCAGAGGAACCAGCCAGCTAACGCCTTGGTCTTGGGCTTCTAGCCTCCAGAGTGGTCTCCACCACCCAGTTTGCCCTTTGTCGCAGCCTTTCTAGCAAACTAATGCACGTACCTAGGGAAGGCAAGAATATAGATCGCAAATTGTAATATCTGCCTTTTTCCTATTTAAACTTTTTATTTAATGGATGTGAAGAAATTATTTAATAAATGGAAAACGTCAAACATAAACAGATGCTATAATGAATTTGCATGTAGGTACCTTTCATCTGGCTTGCATCAGCGTGGGCCATCGTTTTTCATACTGCCCCTATCACTTTCTCTACCCTCATACTATTTTGAAGCAAATTCCAGACATTGTTAAATAGGTCAGTATCTCTAAAAGATAAAGGCTACTTTTAAAAACAGTACTATCATCACTCTCTCATAGGAGAAATGAATCATACTTCCCTACTAAGATTGATTGCCAGTGTTCAGATTTCCAGTTGTCTCAATGTCATAATTTTTTAAAAGTTTGAATGGTGATTCAAGTAACACCTGTACTTGGTAATTGGTTGGTGTGTCTTAAAAAAAAAATGTAATTCTCCATCTCTCGCTCGCTCTCCTTGTAATTCATCATATTTTCCTCCTTGAATGTTTTTCATAGCCTGAATTTTGCTGATTACATTCTTGTTTTGGAATTTAATATGTTCCACTGTTCCCTTTATTTCCTGTTAATTGGTATTTGGATCTAGAGGCTTGGTTAGATGCAGGTTTGATATTTTGTTATTGTTGGATTGTTTGTATTTGGCAGGAGTGTGCAGTGGGTGGTGATGTGTTTTTCCATCAGGAGGCACATAATGTCTGCTTGTCTGTCTTTTTGCATTATTAGCTGTTGATGTAAAATGTCATTCATGAAATATTCTTTTTTTTTTTTTTTTTTTAAAGCAACTCTTTAGGAATGTCAACACTGTTAGCTAGCAGGCTGTACCAAAAGCAAGTGGGCATTTTTTTGCCCAGAGGCCATGGTTTCCCAACCCCTGTTCTAGGGTATATATACCTGTAATGTCATAGGAAAGGCATATTTGGTCTTTGTCCCCTTTCCTGGCAGAGAGCTCCTAGAGCCGTCTAATTTCCTGAGTGATGGGGTGATCTCTTGTTGTTGCTAACACGCCCGCCCCTTCCAACCACACCTGAGTTTGTGCTAATGAAAGTGACTCTTGGTGGGCCCTCCGGTAGCTTCGGGATGGGGCTGACATGTGATTAAAGGGTTTGTCATTTCAGCCCCACCGCTTAGCTACCCAAATAGTAAATATAAAGAAATTTCTTTTTGTGAAAGTCTATCAGCTGATAACTGAAGAGGAAATGACAAAATTAGAATATCGGGATTTTGCAGTCCCTCGTGGATCTGGCGTTTGATTATCATTTCTTTCTATCTTTTTTTGTGGGGGGGGGCAGCACCTGCAGCACGTGGAAGTTCCCAGGTCAGGGACTGACCTGAGGCACAGCAGCGAGAACGCCAGATCCTTAACCCACTGAGCCACCAGGGAACTCCTATCTATAGACCTTTAGCATTTTTTATTTAATCCAAAAATGGGTTCACAGGTAACTCTTCAGTTAAATTACATGTATTCAACTTCTAATCAGGGTTCCAGGCAGGGATTTGTAATGGCCGAATCAATCATCAGGTAGCCCTCCTGCCTTAACTGAGTCATTACTGAGAAATTGTGTTCCCCAAATTACCTGTCTATAAAACAGATAATATGTACCTACCTCTTAGAGGCTCTCAAGTTTTCTGCTTATTAAATCAAGGGCTAGATGTCTATTAAAGTGGTTTGGGAACTGCAATGAAAACTCACAGAAGGCACTTAGAGAGATGCCGTGGTTTTTCCTCCGTGTCTCGGGGAAGTGGACTGCGTACCCAGCCTCTAATTAGCCCCGTTGCCAGTTTGTCATCGGCAGGGCGGCTGTCGTTGTTGATGTTTTTCTTCTGTGAACGATTGGTTTGATGTACACACTCCTCAGGGCTGCAGCCTGAGGATGTCAAAAGAAAGCTCTTTCTTCATAGTTTCCTAACTGCTGCAGCCGGGGGCCCTGTGTGTCGTCTGACCACTGGGGCCGCGGGGATTTTAGGCTGCAGTTCCTCACAGCTGGAATTTGCTTCCTCCCTGTGGTTTCTGCCAGCCCATCTCACCTGCCAGCCTATGCCAGGGTGGCTTGATTTCTTCTTCATTTTTTTTTTTCTTGAAGTTTTTCTTCATTGTTTAGACGTTTTCTTTTGTTGATACATAGAGGTTTTCTTTTCTTTTCTTTCTTTTTTGGCCACCCCTGGTGGCATTTGGAAGTTCCCCGGGCCAGGGAGCAAATCCGAGCCGGAGCTGTGACCTACCCCACAGCTGCAACAATGCTGGATCCTTAACCTACTGCGCTGGGCAGGGGATCAAACCAGCACCTCCACAGAGACAAGCAGGATCATTAACCCACTGCGCCACAGTGGGAACTCCTTTAGAGTTTTATGGATTTTTTTTTTTTTTTTTTTTTTTGCTCTTTAGGGCCACACCCGCAGCATATGAAGGTTCCCAGGCTAGGAGTCTAATCAGAGCTACAGCTGCCAGCCTACACCCCAGCCACAGCAACGCAGGATCCGAGCCACATCTTTGACCTCCACCACAGCTCATGGCAACACCAGATCCTTAACCCACTGAGTGATGCCAGGGATCAGACCTGCAACCTAATGGTTCCTAGTCAGACCTGTTTCTGCTGTGCCACAACGGGAACTCCTAGAGTTTTTTTAAAAGCATGGTGCTTTGGGCTGATGGAGAAAAATGCAGTACATAAAATAGTTTTTAGAAGTGGTAAAACTTCAACAATTTCTACTAGAGGCTACCTAACACGTTTTTTAGGTGGTAATTCAGAATCTTTTCAGCAGGACGGGTGGACATTGAGGCTGAGTTGACTTGTATATACATAGAAGAAATCTGAGTCCAGAAGAGCAGATGTCTCTGCAGCGTCTTAAGAGAAACCAAAACATTATTAAGGTCGGGCAGAACTTGGCATAACTGGTTATTTTTAACACAGGTCTGACTTTTCATGCCTGCCTGATGACTCACACAAGATTTATGGGTCAGAAAACTGAGTTGGCCCTCAGGCAGCTTTGATCAGTTTTATGATAGTGTGTTATGTTAAAAAAAAAAATAAAGGGTGAAAGAGAGGAAAAAGTAATTTACTGTCCACTGTGGAGTCTGGGGGAGAGCCCTGGAGTATGAACTGCCTTAATTACAGTGAGAGACTTTGCTTCAAAGCACGGGTGAGGCTGCTGTTAGGTGTTACAGGTTCATCTCACTGAGGCGGAGCGGTGGGGGTCGGGGGAAGGCCCGGGGGACCTGCATCCAGCACCCTGACCTGGAGCCCGGCTCGGCGCCTTCCTGCCTCGTCGTCGTCTTGGACCCAGCAGTGTCCTCGTCTGTGACGTGGAGCCGGCCTTGTTATTTTATCACATCTCGGACAGGACCGATTCGGACACGCCCTTATTTTTGTGCCTTTGCGAAAGAAGAAATGCTGCCGGTGAACGCAGGTTTCTCTCGGGTGTAAGATGCCCTGGAGATTCAGGGACGGTGAGATGCAGTGGACAGATCGCCCGTGATGGTCAGTCAGACCCAGCGTGTGAACGTGCCTGGCGGTGTCACCTCGGGACTCACCTACCGAATCCTTTCGAGCACGTCCGGGGAGGGCGCCCGGCCACGCGGGGTCCGCCTTCCCGGGGGGCTGCCTCTCCGCGGCTCGAGGCTCGGGCTCCTCTCCGTTGAGTTTCCAAGCGGGCCCCGGGGTCTGTGGTGAGGGCATTCAGCTGTTAACTGTGTTTGGATTTTCCTCGCTTTTCCATGTTGTTGTCTCAGAGCTCCAGCCCCTTGACAGCCCTTGGGTGTCCACTGCGACTGTTTCCGAGCGCGGCTGCAGGGCCCGGAGCCCGTGTCGGAGAGCCCCGTCCAGCCTCGTCTTCCTCCCACCGACCATCCGCTGCTGAGCGGGGATTCAGCCCCGCTTGGCGGTCGACGGGCGTCCCCTTTAGGCTCCTCTGCTCTTCACGAAGTCATTTTATGTTCAAGAATGTGTTTTACGCACGCAGGAGTGTGGTGTGGCTTTTCTTCAGGGGCCACAGTTTCGTGCAGAAAACTGGTGGCGCTGTTCCTTGTCCCCAGGCCTCCCACTCGTGCCTTTGAACACCTCATTAGCTGTCGACGGGGTTTTAAGGGAAAGCTTATTTCTGACTTCCGTGGTAACCATTTCACAATACACGTATACTCTCAAATTGTCACGCTGTACACAAACTTACACCGTGTTTTCTGTCAATTCTGTCTCAAAGCAGGGGAGGAGAAAAGAAAAGAAAAGTGTATTTTTTGAGTAAAACACCAGTCGGTGAGACTTAACAATCTGCCCCAACAAACGAAAAAGCTTCAGAGCAGCCCTGGTTGAATATGATGCTTTCTAGAGAATTAAGTTTTGCTGAAAGCAAGATGTGGGAATCTTTATGCTCTCGACAGGGATTGCAGACGTTGTCACCGGCCAGACAGTAAGAGATTTGCGGCCTTGTGCTGTGTCTGTTACAGATTCTTGTTTTCGTTTTTAAAATCAGACCTTTAAAGATGTAAAAATGATTCTTCGCTGCCCCTCCACTCTCCCCCAAGCAAAAACTGTCAGGGGCTGTAGCTTTCGGTTTCCTTATCAGGACAGAAGCTCCTTGGAGAAGTGGCTGATTCTAAAAGGCACAGGGGACAACATAAGGGAGCCTGGAGCTTCCTGTCGCGCCTCGGAGCAGGGAAGTGCTGGCGGGAAAAAGGAAGGAGCGGGGCTTGTCCGAAGGACCCAGTGGTCCCCTCGAAAGGGCTCCCAGGCGCCAAGGCCGGAACGATTGAGCCAAAGTCATGGGAACAGTGGGTTATAACCCAAGGGAGCAAGTAACTATCTGTGAGTTTGTGACTGTGTGAGTGACTGAAGAGTGGGGAGAGGAGACAGACCGTCCTCCCGGGAGGATTCCGAGTCAGAGGGAGTGAGGGAGACGGAGCTCCATTAATGGGCCTCACGGGCTCAGCGCCGCAGGCAAGACGCAGGACAGGTGCGAACCACTGCGGGAAGCTTTGCAGAGACGCAGGATGTGTGCCGGGCCCCAGAGGGTGCCCCCCGGTGCCAGTTACCGTGGTAGCTGTATGTTCCCGTATCTGTCACCACCCCTGCCAGGAAGCGCCGCCTAATTCCCTTCCCGGGAGTGTGCCCTGGACGTGGCGACCCGCTTCCGAAGAGAGGCCCAGGTGAAGGGAGAGCTGAGGGGCTCACGGCGGGGAGCCCTGGCCAAAAGCATCCGGGCCAGGGGTCCGGGTTCACGTCTCCACCTGCCCCTGCTGTGATCTTGCAAGAAGGACATTTCGCCTGGTGGTATTCTGGATTCTTCCCAAAGATCGGAAACTTCAGTCCAGAGAAAACGCCCCACAACCCCACCCGAGGGACATTCTCCCAAATAACTGACCTGTGCTCTTCAAAAGTGTCACACTTAGGACACATGGGCAGAGAAGCCTCAGCGACTGGTGGAGACAAAGGGGGTGTGAGGAGTCGGGGCAGTGCCGGTGGCCTGGGTGGGATCTGGGCCAGCGTGGTGTTGATGGAAGAAGGGGTAAAATCCAGAGACGCCTGAAGGTCAGCTGGTGTTACCATCTCGCTTTGCTGAGCCTTGTGTGGGAGATGCAGGCGCTCCTGGAAGACGGTGGAGGCAGAGCAGGAGTCTCTGCTGTCCCCGCCCTCTTCTGTAAATCTAAACTTGTTTCAAAAGCAGGACATTTTTAAGAAAAACGCTTCACTTCTTTTCCTGAATTGGTCATCAGCTTTATCTGGAGCATTTGAGCATTGTTTGTTTTTTTTTTTAGGGCTGCGCTCGAAGCATGTGGAGGTTCCCAGGCTAGGGCTTGAATTGGAGCTGCAGCCGCTGGTCTATGCCACAGCCCCACGGCCCCCGTAACGCAGGATCCGAGCCGTGTCTGTGACCTACACCACAGCTCACGGCAACGCTGGATCCTGAACCCCCTAAGCAAGGCCAGGGATTGAACCTGCGTCCTCATGGATGCTCCTCAGATTCCTTCCGCTGAGCTACGATGGGAAGTCCCCGCCCATTATTCTTGGTGCCATTTCTCTCTGGCAGAAAAGAGATGGATTCGCTCATTAAAGTTGATTTCAGAATGCCCGCCTAATACTGCTTCTCTCTCTTTCCAGGGGAGGCCCCTGCTGCAGAAATGTCCTCATCGTTTGTGGTCCTCTCTGTGTGCAGTTTACTGGTGTTAATCGTGTTGATTGCAAACTGTGTATCCTGCTGCAAAGACCCAGAGATCGACTTCAAGGTGAGCACGGATGGGGGCGCCGGACGTCACCCTCCAAGACGGTGGGCAACGAGTGCCTGTCTATCGCGGTCCCTGGGGGCAGCGCTTGGCAAACTTTTTTTTTTTTCTCCTATAGGAGCCAGATAGTAAAAGTGAAAGTAAAATCAAGAGCTCTTGGAAATAGTAAATAGTCCGGGCCATACGTTCTCCTCAGTGAGGGCCATACGGCTCCTCGGTGCTCAGCTCTGCGTTGCGGTTAACCTGAGCCTATGAACAAGGGGTCACAGCTCTGGGCCAGTAAAACGTTGTGCGCAGAATGAAATAGGTGGAGAGTTCCCGTTGTGGCTCCGCAGTAACAAACCCAGCCAGGATCCCTGAGGACTGGGGCTTGATCCCTGGCCTCACTCCATGGCTTAAGGATCCCACCTTGCTGTGGCTGTGGTGTAAGTAGGTGGGCAGCTGTAACTCCGATTTGACCTCTAGCCTGGGAACCTCTATATGCCGCTCATACAGCCCTAAAAAATAAAAAAGAAAGAAAAGAAAGGACAAAGAGTAAACTAGGTGGTCAGGGTTTGGCCCCCTGGCTGCAGGTGCTGGCCCTGCCTCCGCGCATCATTGGCAATAACTGCCTGCCGGTTACCAGTTGTGCTAAGTGAGGAATAAGGGGGGATGGCTGAGGTCACGGGCCGTGAGGCCTGTAGGGAGAAGCAGGCGGGTTTGGATTCCCTTTCAGACTTTGGTGTGCTGGTCAGTTTGCAGTTGTTAAGACTGCTGAGGCCAGGTGATGCCCCCGCCCCCGCCAGTGTGTTTTGTGCGTGAGGAAGCACGTCTTTCGGTTTCCCTGGAGAGCCGAGTTCCCTGGGGAGGAGAACAGAGTGGTTCAAGTTGTACAGCCGGCTGGGGTGGGGCAGGGGGGCTGAGCAGAGAGAAGGGCTGGCTCCTAGAAACTTAGGGGCAGTCTGCGGGCAGCTGGCTGGGGTGTCCTCCTCTAGAACTCACGACACGCCTGCTGGCATTTAGCAGGGCTCAGTGAAGACTTAGCCAAAGGAATACAGGGAAGAAGGTTTAAAAAAAAAAAAAAAAAAAAGGAGCATGTCATGCAGAGAGAATGGTCCTTAATGTAGAGTTTACCAGCCGTCCTAGAGCTGCCCCGGGAGCCCTCAGGACCCGGTTCAAACTGGGAAAAGCTGTGTTCTCGGAAAACCTCTTTAGAGGACGTGTGACCCTGTTTCTGGAGTCTCACACTGGCTTCGATTGTGTGACGCCTTTGCCTTGGGTCTGGTGGCAGCTCTGAGGAGAGGTGGGCCGACGCCAGCGTTGATGAGCACGGCGCGGGGAGGCCGGGGGAGGCCGGAGGAGCAGGCTCACTGGCAGGGGGCGTTTTCTTTAGAAGGTTTTCCCGAGATGTGTAGGGCAGTAGCCCCTGGGCCCCCGCGTCAGTGCCGACGCCCTGTGGGAACTTAATGGGGCCCAGTAGTGGGCCCAGAATGTGTGTCCCTTGACGGTCAGTCTTGCAGAGGGATTTTGCACAGACACCTGGCCCTTTGGGGACAAAGATAAAGGCTGATCTGTGTTTCTGAAACTGAAAGCCGGGAGACCTCATTCTTTTCCTGGAATTGTTCCCACCGACTGACTCTCAGCGTTGGCTGGGAGTTTATTGTGATGCAGATACAGGCAGTCTGTTTTCCCAGGCTCCCCGGGGGTTCTGAGGCGGGCGGCGCAGGGACCCCCTCCAGCTTACAGACTGTGCTTGGAGATATGGCGTTTAGAGCCCCCTGGTCCCTGGGAGTCACAGCCGGGGAGCTGCAGTCTGGTCGCTAAGCGCCCTGCCCGCGTGCATCCGGATGGCCGCTGGCTGGACTCCCAGCCTGACCCTGTCTCCTCCTCTCGCCGCCCTCTCGCTGTCGTCAAACTGTATCACCTCCCTGAGTCGTCAGAATCACCTGCTGCCGAATGGTCTGTCACGTTACTGCCGGAGTCGGGAGTGGTGGCTACAGTCTTTTTAGATGAGAGACCTTTTAGGGGTATCCAGAGGGGAAACAGGACAAAGCTCTTCCGTCTAGAGGCGACCTCAGGTTGACGTGTCCTGCCCTCCCCATACAAGCAGCCGTGCGTCCTGATGCGTTTGACAGCACGTGAGGCGCGTGTGAGGACATGTCCTGTCACGTGCGTGTGAGGACGTAGGTGTTCCATCACCGAAAGCCACCCTTGCAGCCTCCAGTTTCTGCCTCGCCAGGGGTGGGGGGAGGCGCTGGGGGAAAGGGCGTGCGGGGGGGGGGCTCCCTGATCTGTTCTCCGCTTCTGTCCCGGTGCCTGGTGGGGTGTGTTCTGGTTCATCGTCTGAATGACCAGCCTCGATCATCCGTCTCTGTGTTGAGTTAACACGCTTCCAAGGTGGACGCAGCTCGCTGGAATGATGAAGGAAAAGTCAGGACAGCCTTCTGCTGGACAAGGTCCCACCAGCGGTTTCCGCAGCTCTCCCGGTGCAGCCTCCGTTTTCAAGTTGCCATCTTCAGCAAGCCACGTGTTCTTAGAATGTGTATGACACGTACATGCTAGAGTTCATACTTGACCTTCATGGTTCAGATCCTGATGAATTTTCCACCCAGCTTAGTAATTTTCTATTGTTACTCTTTCCAGAGAAATAGGACTCACTTAAAAAAAACGTCTTCTCTGGAGTTGCTGTCGTGGCTCGGTGACGAATCCGACTAGTCTCCGTGAGGATGTGGCTTCCATCCCTGGCCTCGCTCCGTGGGTTAAGGCTCCGGCATTGCCATGAGCTGTGGTGCAGGTTGCAGACTCGGCTCGGGTCTCATGGTGCTGTGGCTGCGGACTAGGCTACCAGCTGCAGCTCCGATTCGACCCCTACCTAGCCTGGGAACTTCCACATGCCATGAAGGGCTGTGGATACAGCCCTAAAAAAAAAATCTCGTCTGAGTCTTCGAACTGTCCTTACCGTGATGGAAACCACACCGTGGCATTCACTGGAGGCTCAGTGGGTTAAAGACCTGGTGTTGTCCCGGCTGTGGTTCGGGTTTGACCCCTGGCCTGGGAACTTCCCCATGCCTGGACTAAATAAATAAATAAATAACATCACACTGCAATTAGAAATACATATACAGTTCAGAAATAAGTGTTCTCTGGAGTTCTTTCTGTGGAGCACTGGGTTAAGAATCTGACTGCAGCAGTTGGGGTCACTGCAGAGACGTGGGTTTGATCCTCTGCCCAGCATAGTGTGTTAAAGGATCCAGCGTTGCCACAGGTGTAGCGTAGCTCACAGCTGCAGCTCAGAGTCAGTCCCTGGCCTAGGGGCTTCATAAGCCATAAAAAAGGTTCTGATCCGATATTCCAAGAGATTCGTGAACATGAATAGTAATAAAAAGAACAGCTTAAACTATACAGTAACTTAAAATTTTGAACCTGGAAGAGTATTTCCATGGTCATTTTAGAAAACTCTGTATTTAACTTCGAGTTACCAGTTTAAAAAATTGCATAAAATATGTATGGTTTATTTGCAGATCTTATTTGTTCTGCTATTTAGGGTTGAAAAACACAATCACTTTTGTGACTTTTCACTTGAAGTCAGTACAAATCGGGTCGGTTGGGGGGGGGGATTATGGCAGCGTGTTCCAAACGAGTGAATAAATGTTCATATCTTAAATGTTAGCAGGTGTTTTTTTGTCTTTGCTCTCAGTTTGATTTATATTAGCTATAATATCACTCTTCTTCTGTTTTAGGAATTTGAAGATAATTTTGATGATGAGATAGATTTCACCCCACCAGCAGAAGATACTCCCTCTGTTCAATCCCCAGCAGAAGTGTTCACACTTTCAGTACCAAATATTTCACTACCAGCTCCATCACAATTCCAGCCTTCTGTAGGTGAGACCTTGCATCCCAATGTCATGTTTTCATGAAGCGTTTGTGAAAAGTGAGAGAGGGAGCCTTGCTATTAATCCTAAAATAATTGGACTGCCTGTATCCTCTGCTTGCTAATTTCTCTTCCTGCTTTGTGGGGAAGCTGAATGCTAGCGGTCAGGCCCATTGCGTTCCTGCAAAAGCTGAGTCCTTTCCTTTGGGCCCCTGGGTCTGGCACAAGACAGTTCATCGAAATGGAACCCAACCCCTCGGGCAGAGCGTCTCTGTGTGGACCGATTAATCAGCTGACCTTTCATCCTAAGATAGAGGTTTGACTAGATGTTAATTGATTTCTTCTTGTGAAGTATAATATGATGAAGGGTTTAAGAATTAGGGATTTCTAATGCCACTAAGAAAAGGTTGTTTAAGTCTTGTAGGTGCCAGGCCTGCCTTTTGTGGTGCTACATGCACAGTGATGTGTGTTTAGGGCAGTATAATGCAACAGTTGGTTATTTTATTATAGGCGATATTAAAAAGGGGAGTTCTCATTGCGGCCCCGTGGGTTAAGAACCCAACATAGTGTTCATGAGGATGTGGGTTCAATCCCAGGCCTTGCTCAGTGGATTCAGGATCCGGCACTGCTGTGACCTGTGGTGTAGGTTGCAGAGGCAGTTCAGATCTGGCGTGGCTGTGACTGTGGTGTAGACCAGCTGCTGAAGATCCATCCAATTCGACCCCTAACCTGGGGACTTCCTTATGCTGCAGGGCGGCCCTAAAAAGAAAAAAAGAAAAAGTAAGCTAAAACCTGGCACAGCTGGTGTGTTTCATAAACATAATTGTATGTGGTGTGAGGTAATGGTGCAGGTTAATTCTTCAGGTGGGTAGCTGGTTGTTCTAGCAACAGTTTTTGAAGGGACTGTTCTTGCTCCTGTTGAATGTCTTGCCCCCTTGTGGAAAATCAGGTGACTGTATGTTTGTTTGGGTTTATTTCTGGACTTTCACTTGTATTTCATTGACCTAGATGTCTGTCCTTAGGCCAGTACTGCAGTGTTTTGGTTATTGTATCATTACAGTAAGTTTTGAAATTGGCACGTATGCATCTTCCAACTTTGTGTTTTGTTTTGTTTTTCTAGAGTGTTGTGGCTATTTTGAGGCCCTTGGAGTTCCATATGAATTTTAGGATCAGTTTTTCCGTTTCTGGAAAACAGGCTATTAGAATTTGTAGGTGTGTGTGCATGGGCACATGTACCATTCTGATTCCCTTCTCATTCCCTTTGTGTATGCTTTCTAGATTTTTTTTTTTTTTGCCTCTCCCATGGCATGTGGGAAACTCCTGGGGCCAGGGATTGAATCCATGCTATAGCAGTGACCAAGGCCACTGCAGTGACTGTGCCAGATCCTTAACCTGTTGAGCCACAGGGGGCTACAGTTGTCTTCAATTTATAGCTTAGTTTGAATTGATCCTGACCTAGCTTCCGCCTGTTCCTTGCCTTTATGTTGCCATACATTATCTCTTTATACACTGTGTCTTCATTAATATAGATTTATACTTGACCCTTGAACCTTGCAGGGGTTAAGGGTGCTTACCTTCCCCCCCCCCCCCCAACGCCTCACACACAACCCCTACCCTCACCCTTATGCACGGTCGAAAATATGTGTATAACTTTATAGTCAGCCTTCTGTATCCATGGTTCTGCATCCATGGATTCAAACAACTGGGGATTGTGTAGTACTATAGGGTTTAATCAGGAAAAAAATCCATGTACAAGTGGACCTGTACAGCTCAACCTGTGTCGAACAGCTGTACAGTTTTTTTACGTATTTATCTTTAAAATCTTTTAGGAAATAGGGAGTTCCCGCTGTGACTCAGCAGGTTATGAATCTGACTAGTATCGATGAGGATGCAGGTTCAATCCCTGGCCTCACTCAGTGGGTTAAAGATCCTGTGTTGCCATGAGCTATGGTGTAGGCTGGCAGCCGAAGCTCTGATTTAATCCCTAGCCTGGGACCTTCATAGGCTGCTGGTGAAGTCCTAAAGAGAAGAAGGAAAAAAAAAGGTGTTTTTTACAGTCATACAGAAAATAAAAGGAGGAGCTACACACCAAAAATACAATAATACTGTTTTTTCGTATTTACTTACGTAGTTTCCTTTACCAGAAATCCTTATGTCCTCATATGACTTCCAGTTACTGATTAATGTCCTTTTTTTTCAGCCTGAAGGACTCCCCTTAGCATTTCCTGTAGGGCAGATGTGCTGGCCACCAACTCCCTACACTCGTTTTTGTGAGAATGTCTTAATTCCTCCTTTGTTTTTAGAGGACAGTTTTGCCAGGCGTAGAACTCCCGGTTGATGGTTCTGTTCTCCCAGCGCTTAAACGTGCCGTCTGCCTGCCTCCTGGCTTCCACGGTTCTGATGAGAAATAGGGTTGCTGTTCTTCTGGAAGATCCCTTGTACATGATGAGCTGCTCCTTCTCTCCAGCTTTAGTTTTCGGCAGTTGATTGTGATGTGTCTCCGAGTACATCTCTGAGTTTGTCTTCTTCGGACTTTGTTGAACTTCTTGGCTGTGTAAATTCATGTCCTTTGTCAGATTTGGGCCATTCTTTACCTTTGCATCTTCAGGTGTTCCTTCCGCTCCCTTTCCTCCCTCATCGCCTGGGGCTCTCATGTGTGTTTTGGTCCACCCAGTGGCACCCCTCGAGTCCCTGAGACGTCATCCGCTGATGTCGCCACTCTCTGTCTTTCTGCTCTGCAGACTGGCGAGTGCCAGGTTTCCTCGATTTTGCCGTCTGCTCAGATCTGTGGTTGATCCTCTTGTGAATGTTTTCAGTCGCTGCACTTGCAGCTCCAAGACGCTGTTTGGCTTCTCTCAGTAATTTCGGTCACATTATTGGTCTTCTCTGTTTGTTGGGACATCATTCCCTCGGTTCCCTTTGGTTCTTTGCCTGTAGTTTCCTTCGGCCCTTTCAGCGTGTTCAATACGGTTGATTTAAAGACTTGTCCGGTAAGGCCGGGGTCTGTGTGTTCTGTTCTCGGGGACACTTTGTTTTCCATTTCCTCGTGCCAGTGCATGGACCATACTTGACTGTTTTTTGCATGCTTTGTAATTTTTTGTTGAAAACTGGACATTTTGAATAATATGCAAAAAAAAAAAAAAAAGGGAAGGAGAAGAAAGGAACCAAACACTGGATGCTGTCTAGGTCCTTGCACACTGGCTCTGGGTCCTCAGCCCCACCGACAGCTCTGCCTTAGCCTTCGCTTCCTGCTGGTGCTGAGCATGAGACTCACCAGACGTGAAAGCCTTCCTCTTCTCAAGTCCCTTCTGAGCGTGTGTCCTTCCCTGAGCATACATGTGGTTCTCTGGGTCCCCCCATTTGTATGATAGCTTTTTAAAAAAGCCGCTCTTCCACCCACCACTTGCATGTCTCAGCTTTTCTGCTAAAGCTTCAGCCCCTCTGTCATTGCCTCCATTATTTTTTGCCCCAGGCAGCAGTGCCTTGTCCACTTGGCTTGCGTTGTTTTTGAGGCACATTCGGCCTCTGTATCCTGACAGAGCCTGAGTTAGGTGGGACGAGAGCCGTCACTGCACCAGGCCTTCCAGAAGCCCTGGCCAGTTCCAAAGAAACACAGGTCCTTGGGAATAAGGTCCAGTCTGCTCCCTCTGGAACCAGCACTCGTTGAAGAAGTTCTGTGGGGGAGGTGGGCATAGGTGAATTCAAGGCCACAGAGCAGTTCTCCCTGTTTCAGTGGCCTTTCTCCTGGGTACCTCTGGGCACTGTAAGCCTTTGACCATCTCCTAAAGGTCTGATGAGGCAGGTGCTGACAGGTTTTTGTAAGATTTTCATATTTCTAGGGAAGGACAGTCCCTGGAGGTCCCTGCTCCCCCGTGAAACTAAGGACCGAGCAGAGGCCAGTGGAGCAGTGGTGCCCGGTGGCTGCAGCAGCGTGGTGGGATCAGAGGAAGCAGCGCAGGGGCTTAAAGCCTGGGCAGGCCGCTCCCTCACAGATGCTGCCCGTTTTAAACTTTGCAGCCCTTTGGGCTTTGCTGGTTTGAGAGAGATGGTTTCCACGTCTATTTGTACCTCTCCCCGCACAAACACGGAATTTCTGTTAGTGTTTGTACTGTATAGGCTGTATATTTCATATTTTGTGTCAGTTGAATACTCATACTGAGTTTTCAATGTTCTTTTTCCTGCAGAAGGTTTGAAGTCTCAAGTTGCCCGCCACAGTCTAAACTATATACAGGAAATTGGAAATGGCTGGTT
This sequence comes from Sus scrofa, assembly GCF_054392235.1. Lineage (NCBI taxonomy): Eukaryota > Metazoa > Chordata > Mammalia > Artiodactyla > Suidae > Sus > Sus scrofa. Next base: position 5,285,822 of record NC_139385.1, read on the forward strand.
TGGAAAGGTAAAACCTGTTCCCTTTTATTTGTTCCCTCCTGGTTATACCGTTTGGCATTTACAGCCCCCGCGAATTGTGTTGCGCAGCACTCGGCGTCCCCTCCAGACACTGCGTCCCCTCCGGACACTGCCGTCTCACCGGCATTGCCTTCTGGCCCCCGAAACCATGTGCGCATGAGCCTGTCCGCCCTCCTGGGGGTGTGAGGTTTTCCAAGAATGGCTTTTGTTTCAGTATCAGAGACTTTTCTCACTGTTGACATAAGAACGGTGGGGAGGTGAGAGAGGGGGGCGTTTTAGGAGCCCTTCATCCTGGCGGGATTTGTTGCTTCCTTTTTCTCCCCCTTGCCTCGGGGCACATGCACCGCTGGCTTTCTCGCCGTCGCTGGTGTGATGAGCGTGGACACCCCTGAGAAGAACTGCTCGGCAGCCTGTCCCGAGAGCCGCCGTGACACGCTCGGTCGGTCGAGCTTTGTACCGCCGGCTGTTGGAGGCGTGACCTTTTCTGGCGCCCCTGTCCGTGACGGGGCAGTCCTCCTCTGTAGAAGGTTCTGAGTGGTCATGCCCTCACAAGCAGGGCGAGCGCAGCGAAGACGTGTTTGCTCCGTGACCGGCCGTCTCACGAGTCTTTTTGCCTTTGAGTTGCTTGTCCTGTAACTTTGACATCGTCCAAGCTTGCATGGGCGGCGCGTCTTCCAAGCCGTGTAGCAGCCCCTGTCGTGCATCCACCATTGTGCTTGGTGCTGGGAGTACAATGCGGGGGAAGGTGGTCGAGCCCTGGGAACGGAGCCGCACGTGAACTAGAACCTGTGTCCTCCGGGGGCTGCGGGGAGGTCCCACAGTGAACAGTCAGCGGGAGGCGAGGGGCTCAGAGTGGGTGGGGAGGTGCCCCAGGAGCCGAGGGTGAGTGATGGAGCCCGGCTTCTCTTGTAAAGGCTGGCCTGGCCGTCACGCTGCAGAGGCCAAGGGGGAGGCAGGGAGACTGTAAGGAGGCCAGTGCAGTGGTCCGGGGAGGCGGGCAGGCTTGGACCTGGATGACAGCATGAAGTGGTGGGTGTTCAGGCAGGAGCATACAGGACCCGGGATGGGTCAGATGTGGGGTCTAAGAGGGGAGGGGCTCAGGGATGACGGCTTATGTCCTGATCTGCAGGAAGAACAGACTTGCCGTTACCTGAAACGGGGAAGACCAGGGAGACATAGACATGGAGGAGGAGGCCAGGAGTCCACTTTTGGACACGTTGCGGGTGAGAGGGCTCTTAGACGCAAAGGGGAGATGCCACGTGGGCAGCTGGAAGTGCAGGTGGAGAGTTCAGGACAGAGAGAGAATCCTGGGAGGACTCAGGATAGAGACAGCATTTAAAGGTATGAGGCTAAACAAAATCATAGAGAAAGGTGAACACAGAGGGGAGGGGAGGTGCCAGCCTGAGCCCGAGGCCCTCTGCATGGAGCTCAGCACAGCCAAGGAGAGCACACGAGGGGGCGGAAGAGCAGGTGGGGATGCTAGGGGGGCGGGGGAAGGGAGAGAGAGGGAGGAGCAGGCGAGGATGCGAGAGGGAGGAGAGCAGGAAAGGATGCAGCAGAGAGGAGAGCGGGTGAGGATGCGGGAGAGAGGAGAGCAGGTGAGGATGCGGGAGAGAGGAGAGCGGGTGAGGATGCGGGAGAGAGGAGAGCAGGTGAGGATGCTGGAGAGAGGAGAGCAGGTGAGGATGCGGGAGAGAGGAGAGCGGGTGAGGATGCTGGAGAGAGGAGAGCAGGTGAGGATGCGGGAGAGAGGAGAGCGGGTGAGGATGCGGGAGAGAGGAGAGCGGGTGAGGATGCGGGAGAGAGGAGAGCAGGCAGGAGGATGGGAGAGAGGAGAGCGGGTGAGGATGCGGGAGAGAGGAGAGCGGGTGAGGATGCGGGAGAGAGGAGAGCAGGTGAGGATGCGGGAGAGAGGAGAGCGGGTGAGGATGCTGGAGAGAGGAGAGCGGGTGAGGATGCGGGAGAGAGGAGAGCGGGTGAGGATGCGGGAGCGAGGAGAGCGGGTGAGGATGCGGGAGAGAGGAGAGCAGGTGAGGATGCGGGAGAGAGGAGAGCGGGTGAGGATGCGGGAGCGAGGAGAGCGGGTGAGGATGCGGGAGCGAGGAGAGCGGGTGAGGATGCGGGAGAGAGGAGAGCGGGTGAGGATGCGGGAGAGAGGAGAGCGGGTGAGGATGCGGGAGAGAGGAGAGCGGGTGAGGATGCGGGAGAGAGGAGAGCGGGTGAGGATGCGGGAGCGAGGAGAGCGGGTGAGGATGCGGGAGCGAGGAGAGCGGGTGAGGATGCGGGAGCGAGGAGAGCGGGTGAGGATGCGGGAGCGAGGAGAGCGGGTGAGGATGCGGGAGAGAGGAGAGCGGGTGAGGATGCGGGAGAGAGGAGAGCGGGTGAGGATGCGGGAGAGAGGAGAGCGGGTGAGGATGCGGGAGAGAGGAGAGCAGGCAGGAGGATGGGAGAGAGGAGAGCGGGTGAGGATGCGGGAGAGAGGAGAGCGGGTGAGGATGCTGGAGAGAGGAGAGCAGGTGAGGATGCGGGAGAGAGGAGAGCGGGTGAGGATGCGGGAGAGAGGAGAGCGGGTGAGGATGCGGGAGAGAGGAGAGCGGGTGAGGATGCGGGAGAGAGGAGAGCAGGTGAGGATGCGGGAGAGAGGAGAGCGGGTGAGGATGCGGGAGAGAGGAGAGCGGGTGAGGATGCGGGAGAGGAGAGCGGGTGAGGATGCGGGAGAGAGGAGAGCGGGTGAGGATGCGGGAGAGAGGAGAGCGGGTGAGGATGCGGGAGAGAGGAGAGCGGGTGAGGATGCGGGAGCGAGGAGAGCGGGTGAGGATGCGGGAGCGAGGAGAGCGGGTGAGGATGCGGGAGCGAGGAGAGCGGGTGAGGATGCGGGAGAGAGGAGAGCAGGCAGGAGGATGGGAGAGAGGAGAGCAGGTGAGGATGCGGGAGAGAGGAGAGCGGGTGAGGATGCGGGAGAGAGGAGAGCAGGTGAGGATGCGGGAGAGAGGAGAGCGGGTGAGGATGCGGGAGAGAGGAGAGCGGGTGAGGATGCGGGAGAGAGGAGAGCGGGTGAGGATGCGGGAGAGGAGAGCGGGTGAGGATGCGGGAGCGAGGAGAGCGGGTGAGGATGCGGGAGCGAGGAGAGCGGGTGAGGATGCGGGAGAGGAGAGCGGGTGAGGATGCGGGAGCGAGGAGAGCGGGTGAGGATGCGGGAGAGAGGAGAGCGGGTGAGGATGCGGGAGAGAGGAGAGCGGGTGAGGATGCGGGAGAGGAGAGCGGGTGAGGATGCGGGAGAGAGGAGAGCGGGTGAGGATGCTGGAGAGAGGAGAGCAGGCAGGAGGATGGGAGAGAGGAGAGCGGGTAAGGATGCGGGAGAGAGGAGAGCGGGTGAGGATGCGGGAGAGAGGAGAGCGGGTGAGGATGCGGGAGAGAGGAGAGCGGGTGAGGATGCGGGAGAGGAGAGCGGGTGAGGATGCGGGAGAGAGGAGAGCGGGTGAGGATGCGGGAGCGAGGAGAGCAGGTGAGGATGCGGGAGAGAGGAGAGCGGGTGAGGATGCGGGAGAGAGGAGAGCGGGTGAGGATGCGGGAGAGGAGAGCGGGTGAGGATGCGGGAGAGGAGAGCGGGTGAGGATGCGGGAGAGAGGAGAGCAGGCAGGAGGATGGGAGAGAGGAGAGCGGGTGAGGATGCGGGAGAGAGGAGAGCGGGTGAGGATGCGGGAGAGAGGAGAGCGGGTGAGGATGCGGGAGAGAGGAGAGCGGGTGAGGATGCGGGAGAGGAGAGCGGGTGAGGATGCGGGAGAGAGGAGAGCGGGTGAGGATGCGGGAGAGAGGAGAGCGGGTGAGGATGCGGGAGCGAGGAGAGCGGGTGAGGATGCGGGAGCGAGGAGAGCGGGTGAGGATGCGGGAGCGAGGAGAGCGGGTGAGGATGCGGGAGAGAGGAGAGCAGGTGAGGATGCGGGAGAGGAGAGCGGGTGAGGATGCGGGAGAGAGGAGAGCGGGTGAGGATGCGGGAGAGAGGAGAGCGGGTGAGGATCAGGAGAGAGGAGAGCAGGTGAGGATGCGGGAGAGAGGAGAGCGGGTGAGGATGCGGGAGAGAGGAGAGCGGGTGAGGATCAGGAGAGAGGAGAGCAGGTGAGGATGCGGGAGCGAGGAGAGCGGGTGAGGATGCGGGAGAGAGGAGAGCGGGTGAGGATGCGGGAGCGAGGAGAGCGGGTGAGGATGCGGGAGCGAGGAGAGCGGGTGAGGATGCGGGAGCGAGGAGAGCGGGTGAGGATGCGGGAGCGAGGAGAGCGGGTGAGGATGCGGGAGAGAGGAGAGCGGGAGAGAGGAGAGCGGGTGAGGATGCGGGAGAGAGGAGAGCGGGTGAGGATGCGGGAGAGGAGAGCGGGTGAGGATGCGGGAGAGAGGAGAGCGGGTGAGGATGCGGGAGAGAGGAGAGCGGGTGAGGATGCGGGAGAGAGGAGAGCAGGCAGGAGGATGGGAGAGAGGAGAGCAGGCGAGGATGCGGGAGAGAGGAGAGCAGGCGAGGATGCGGGAGAGAGGAGAGCAGGCGAGGATGTGGGAGAGAGGAGAGCGGGTGAGGATGCGGGAGAGAGGAGAGCGGGTGAGGATGCGGGAGAGAGGAGAGCGGGTGAGGATGCGGGAGAGAGGAGAGCGGGTGAGGATGCGGGAGAGAGGAGAGCAGGTGAGGATGCGGGAGAGAGGAGAGCGGGCGAGGATGCGGGAGAGAGGAGAGCAGGCGAGGATGCGGGAGAGAGGAGAGCGGGTGAGGATGCGGGAGAGAGGAGAGCGGGTGAGGATGCGGGAGAGGAGAGCGGGTGAGGATGCGGGAGCGAGGAGAGCGGGTGAGGATGCGGGAGAGAGGAGAGCAGGTGAGGATGCGGGAGAGAGGAGAGCGGGTGAGGATGCGGGAGAGAGGAGAGCAGGTGAGGATGCGGGAGAGAGGAGAGCGGGTGAGGATGCGGGAGAGAGGAGAGCGGGTGAGGATGCTGGAGAGAGGAGAGCGGGTGAGGATGCGGGAGAGGAGAGCGGGTGAGGATGCGGGAGCGAGGAGAGCGGGTGAGGATGCGGGAGAGAGGAGAGCAGGTGAGGATGCTGGAGCGAGGAGAGCGGGTGAGGATGCGGGAGAGAGGAGAGCGGGTGAGGATGCGGGAGAGAGGAGAGCGGGTGAGGATGCGGGAGAGAGGAGAGCGGGTGAGGATGCGGGAGAGAGGAGAGCGGGTGAGGATGCGGGAGAGAGGAGAGCGGGTGAGGATGCGGGAGAGGAGAGCGGGTGAGGATGCGGGAGAGAGGAGAGCAGGTGAGGATGCTGGAGCGAGGAGAGCGGGTGAGGATGCGGGAGCGAGGAGAGCGGGTGAGGATGCGGGAGAGGAGAGCGGGTGAGGATGCTGGAGAGAGGAGAGCGGGTGAGGATGCGGGAGAGAGGAGAGCGGGTGAGGATGCGGGAGAGAGGAGAGCGGGTGAGGATGCGGGAGAGAGGAGAGCGGGTGAGGATGCGGGAGAGAGGAGAGCGGGTGAGGATGCGGGAGAGAGGAGAGCGGGTGAGGATGCGGGAGAGAGGAGAGCGGGTGAGGATGCGGGAGAGGAGAGCGGGTGAGGATGCGGGAGAGAGGAGAGCGGGTGAGGATGCGGGAGAGAGGAGAGCGGGTGAGGATGCGGGAGAGGAGAGCGGGTGAGGATGCTGGAGAGAGGAGAGCAGGTGAGGATGCGGGAGAGAGGAGAGCGGGTGAGGATGCTGGAGAGAGGAGAGCGGGTGAGGATGCGGGAGAGAGGAGAGCGGGTGAGGATGCGGGAGAGAGGAGAGCAGGCAGGAGGATGGGAGAGAGGAGAGCAGGCGAGGATGCGGGAGAGAGGAGAGCAGGCGAGGATGCGGGAGAGAGGAGAGCAGGCGAGGATGCGGGAGAGAGGAGAGCGGGTGAGGATGCGGGAGAGAGGAGAGCGGGTGAGGATGCGGGAGAGAGGAGAGCGGGTGAGGATGCGGGAGAGAGGAGAGCGGGTGAGGATGCTGGAGAGAGGAGAGCAGGAGAGGATCAGGAGAGGAGGGCAGACAAGGATGCAGGAGAGGAGCATCCTGCAAGCCAGGGGAGGCGGGTTCCCGAAGCTGAATAGCAGTCAGTGCTCCCGACACACCGAGTGAGACGAAGGCTGGGAGAATCAGGCCCTGGCATCGTGCAGTCAGGGTGTCCTCAAGAGGCTCTTCAGGGGTCACGTCCCCACGAGCACTGGGTTTAAGGGAGAAACAGCTGTGTTGAGTTTTAGTCCACAAAGGAGCAGAGAATTGGAGTATGAACTGTTCGGGACCAGCCAAGGGCCCAGGGAGGGCGTCTTGATTTGGTTTTTACAGGATGCGCAGCTGCTTTGGTTGCTGGTCGGTCGGTGTCAGACGTGGGGCCTCTGGGCGGGGATCGCGTTCTTGTAGGAAGGACCCATAGCACGTTCGTAGGACTTGGTCTCAGGCACAGAGACAGTGTCTCTCTTGAAATGGGAGCAAAACCAGGATGTGGACACGGGCAGGTGGATGTGGTGTTTGAATAAGGACGTGCCCCTCAGATGAGTTTTCTCAGTGAGTAGGAGGCCAGTTGACGTGGAGCAGCAAGCAGCAGCCCGTGACGCTGGCACAGGAGGAGAAGGTGCGATCGAGTCCGGTGGGATGGTTATCAGCCAGGGAGACGCGGGCTGGTGGGCAGCGCTGGGCACCCTCACAGCTTTACTGCGAGGCCGGTCGGTCAGGGTTTTTGTCTGCCTTTGATGGCTTTTACTGTAAGCACGTAGTGGACTTCAGCAGCTCTGGAGCTTGGCTGAGCTCACGTACCCCAGGGAGAGAGGGGACCCCGGGGGTGATGGTGGAGAAGGGTCACCGGGTCTGAGCTGTCGCGGAGGGGCGCCCGTGCCCTGCGGTCGGGACAGGACGGCAGGAAAGCCATACCCGAGTGGATCTGGGGGGCACCTTGTGGCCTTGCTGGCTTAGGCTGCTGACATTCGTGACCTGGAAATCCAAGGTCAGGCCGAGAAGTGGTGAACATTCAAGGCTTGGACACAATGGAATTATTGGCTGGGTCTAGACCCCTGGGGTCCGAGCACCAGTGAGTGGGAGTGAGTCAGAGAAGTGAGCGGTCCCGATGTTGAGTGAACAGCCCCTGCAGACGTTGCCCTCCAAGAGTGGCAGCAGTGGTGGTGACACAGGGAGACCGTGAGCCGGATCATTGCGCTGGCGCCCCAGTCATTCTCCCCTCTTCTCGCCGTCAGAGATGCGTCAGGCAGGTTAGACCTGCACAAGCCGGTTGTTCGAAACCGAGAATATGGTTTAGTCAATTGTCAGAGTTTCTTGTTGTGTTCATTTTTCTTCCCTTATATTCCTAACAAACACATTGATTTCTTTTCAAGTTCTTCCTGTTTCCAGGGCATAAAAATTAATCTATTTTATGAAAATGAAGTAAAGGTTTTAGTTTAATTCAAGAATGTCCAAGACTTGGGGTGCTTGGGGTTAAGAGAGGCGGACTATTGCCTTTGGAATGGATTAGCAATGAGAGCCTGCTGTGTAGCCCTGGGAACTATGTCTGGTCACTTATGATGGAGCATCATAATGTGAGAAAAAAGAATGTATACATGTATGTGTGACTGGGTCACCTTGCTGTATGGTAGAAAATTTGCAGAACACTGAACCAGCTATAATGGAAAAAAAAAAAATCATTATAAAAAAAAAGAACAATCAAAATAAAAACACTTCCTTTTAAAATAGTTTTTTATATTTTTCTAATCTTTTAATTTTTTTATTTTTAATTTTTTACATTTTTTAATTTTTCTAATCTTAAATATTGTATTTAGGAATGCCTTGCATTGTCCTCTATTAATACTTAATATTTCACGTGTAGCTTGTTCTTTTCTTCTCATTTTGTGGTCTGTGAATTGCAGTGGAATATGTTTTCCCTGTGGTGTGGCTGAAGTTTTAGTACAAGATAAAGACCTGGAATAATTGGAATGCCATGGATTTTTCAAGTTCGAATGCAGCGATGGTGTGTTCGTTGGCACTTTGTCAGTTTACTCCGTCCCCTGTGGAGGAGACTCAGTAACAGAACTCAGCCAAAGTGTTTTTGACAAATATTTGGGTTATGCTTGCACAGAACTTAAAAATTGCTCTTCTGTAACGTCATTGGCAGTTTCAGTGAAAGCGGCATACGTTTTTAAATAGAAAAGAGCTGTGTGCACACAGATGAGTGTTTTAAAGCTGAAGGGAAGCATGTTGATGTCCAGGCCTTCTGCGGGGTGGTACTTCAGAGAATAGACAAGCACCTGTGTTAGCTGATTGACTTTCCTGCGTTCCCTTTCCCAGCAAACGTAACGACCTTCTTCCGCGCGGCCACGGGAGGGAAATGAAACCGTGTTGTTTGCTTTCAGGTGCTGCTCGGAGAGATTTACACCGGCACCAGCGTGGCCAGAGTAGTCGTCAAGGAGTTAAAAGCCAGCGCGAGCCCAAGGGAACAGGATACGTTCTTGAAAAACGGAGAGCCCTACTAGTAAGTAAACCATAACATACAGTCTGTACCTGTGGTCTCTGGTCTGTTGAAGATCAGCTATAGAAAACTACTTTGGGTTTTCTGCTTTACAAAATACTCAATTTAAGGACGCTCCAGAGTCTCATAACACAAGATCCAGCATGCCCAGGGGTCAGTGGAAATCACTCATCATTCTAAAACCCAGGTGAACGCAGGTGAAGAAAAGACGGTGGAGGGAGTTCCCTTGTGGTACAGTCGGCTAAGGACCTGGTGGTGGTGTCACTGCTGGGGTATGGGTGTGATCCCTGGCTTGGGACCTTCGGTATGCCCCGGGCACAGCCCAAGAAAGGAAAGAAGGAAAGAAGGGGAGGGGTGGAGGGAGAGAAAGAGAAAGAAAGGGAGAAAAAGAAAGAAGAGACAGCAGATACCAGCGCCAGGATGACGGAGAGGATTCTCCGACAAGGATTTCACAGCAGCCAGTTGTGAAAATGCTGCAAGGAACACTTGAGTCCTAGCACCCTTGAAACAAAGGAAAAATGCAAAGGCTCAGCAGAGACATAGTGGCATGAAGAAGACCTAAACAGACCGTTTAGAGCTGAAAACTGTCACAAACCGAATAAAAACCTGGTAGAGGAGTCTGACGTCTGAGTGGAGAGGACCGCGGAACGGAGCGGTGATGTTGAA